>NW_028324155.1:8787878-9090909 GCF_054372755.1 Phalangium opilio
GGAACCCCATCCGAAACGGGACACATCCGCGAGTGGTCAATCTAACAACTAATATTGTCCCCATCCTGTTGCGCTAATTATAACCAACGGTCGTTAAAATTATCCGGACACCTCCGATTCCCCCGAAACTTAATCAGTTTTACGAAAAATTTTAATTTGTTCCAATCATGTTTTTACAAATTTCTTTTTTCTAAATAAGTTTTCTTTCAAAATTATTTTCAATATTAAGTATATATTGAAATGAGATAAGAATTAACTATTTGAAACTGAAAATATTTTGGAGTTGCGAAAGTTTTCTTTTACAACCCCGAGTTCTTATTGGCTGAAAAATATTTAAAACTATCTCCGCGAAAAAATAAAAAGTATACGATAAATTGATAATTAATAATTTAACGAGAAGAAACAAGAACAAATAAATAATAAAGTTGCGAATTAAATTAATTTCACTCGGGTATGGGAAGAAAGTTCGGCAAAAACTCCAGTTGCTGGCAAACGGCATGGTTCGTCACTTGCATCGCCGCTTGCTTGACGCTGACCGGTGAGTATTAAAACTTTCAATTCTTGTTGTTAATATGTAACGCACCTTTTCAAGACCCTTACAATAGTTTCTTCGTGAAATTACTCACTATGAAATTAACTTTTAACCAAAATTTCACGAAAAAAACTTGCTCTAACAATTCCATAAAAAACCTGTTTATAACCAAGAATACCCTAAAAAACACGTTTTTAACCAACAATCCCATAAAAAACACGTTTTTAACCAACAATCCCATAAAAAACACGTTTTTAACCAACACTCCCATAAAAAAACAAGTTTTTAACCAACAATCCCATAAAAAAACCAGTTTTTAACCAACAATCCCATAAAAAACCAGTTTTTAACCAAAAATCCCATAAAAAACAAGTTTTTAACCAACAATCCCATAAAAACACGTTTTTAACCAACAATCCCAAAACAAACACGTTTTTACCAACAATCCCATAAAAAACACGTTTTTAACCAACAATCCCATAATAAACACGTTTTTAACCAACAATCCCATAATAAACACGTTTTTAACCAACAATCCCATAATAAACACGTTTTTAACCAACAATCCCATAATAAACACGTTTTTAACCAACAATCCCATAAAAAACAAGTTTTTAACCAACAATCCCATAAAAGCACGTTTTTAACCAACAATCCCATTAAAAAGCCAGTTTTTAACCAACACTCCCATAAAAAAAAACACGTTTTTAACCAAAAATCCCATAAAAAACCATGTGTTTAACCAATAATACCATAAAAAACCAGGTTTTTAACCAATGATACCATAAAAAACTAGTTTCAACCAAAATCCCACGAAGTAAATTCGTTTCTAACTAACAATCACACGAAAATTACTTGTTTTTTTTTTTGTTTTGTTTTTTTTCAATTTCAACTGTATCATCATTTTGCTATGACGACCTATACAATACTTTTAATTGAATTAGAGTAAAAACCGTGTAAGAAGCATGGCCACGGTCTTCCCAATATAAATTCCGCGCTTTATAACTAGTACTATTTTCGCTATTGATAAATCCAATTCAAAAGGTAGGTATAGCGCGAGTAAAGTGATACTGGCATCCCGAAAACTATAGCTTTTGATTGAATTTTGAAAACCGATACACTTTGCGAAGATTATATTTATTTTTGTCAAAAACTTTAAAGTTCAACAACCGAAATTTCTCTCTAAAATTTCAAGGGACGAATCACCGTGAATGGATGACGTAGAACTATAATGTTTCCATTGATTACAATTAACCCTTCCCCTCCACACACAAACTTACTAATTAAACGCTTTTAACCCGCAACAATAGGTATTCTTTAGTCATATGGGCATTATTTCGAAGGTTGCCCTTGTGACGTTGAAAACCCAATTCAATAACTTTAGTTAATAAGCAAATTTTATGACGTACGTTTGATCTTTTTTTCTTTAAAGACTAAATTGCACCGAAAATCTAATAAGGATGATTGATTTTTAATTTGAATTCGATTCCAGCAACTATAGTCACTTAACACCTTGATAAACTAAACTATATACGATCCACGGATATTTTTGATTGGAGCGTTGACAGGGTTGCCACAATTTGAAATAATCTTCAGATTGAAATGAATTCCTAGCTGACTTATCTAGGTTTTTTCCCCTGAATATTTCAAGTGAATTTCCCTAATTAATAATGTTCGCATTATATCTGTTAAGAATTTAATTGTGTCAACTCTTAATTATCAACGCTGTAAAATACGTTATCATTTTCGTATAGACCAAATCGAGAAATCTAATTCCTTGACCATTTTGTCCTATTTTCTAAATTCCCCAAATTATTTCCCGGAAATATGGCAACCTAATAACGCCAATTACAAATATTGAGTTGTTTTTTTGACGTGACAAGGTTCTAAGAAGGTATTGGGAGCTTGAATGAATCTTTTTACTTGAAAGGGTCAATTTATGTGTAAAAGGAATAAGACCTCCCAATTCTTTTTCCCGCCATCGCGATCCCAAAAACGTAATCAATTTAGGAGAGAGAGACCCTAAAAGATAGATCTGATAGAATCCCTACCCTAACATTTTTATTAAACGAGGACCGCCGAACTTATTATGAATTTGATGTTACGTCAATTAGGATGTAATTTGGCAAAACCACAAAAACATTTGCCATCTGGAAAGAAAACACAAAACGACAACCACAGAATATTTGACTTCAAAGTCCCTCTCGTAGTCTTTCATTCATCACCTTGACAACGACACGAAATTAATATAAACATATTTCTTTTAAATTTATTACAGTTAGATTAAGTCGGATTAAGGCGACATCGTTCGACTGACGTTTATCATTTTGAAATACAAGGGGAAGTCTATAAAAAGCCTAAAGCCAAGTAGCTAAACAAACTCGCTCTGCTCTTTTGTAACTATATTAAAAGTATAAGCGCGCCGCGTGGTGTCAATAGTCATTCTTTCCCAGATAACCTTTTCACTTGATTTATAACGCTTTAAGCTCGTGTAACACAACGCGAGCGAGAGGAGGAAGAGGTGTTGAAAATAGTTCCCGCCGGCTATTAGTTTAAGATAAATCTAGAATAAATAGTCCCCTATATCCTTCCGCCCATTCATTTCTAACTCGCTTCAAGGCGAAATTCTCTTTTGTCACAATTTATTTAAATTTGACAATAATGTTAAGTATCTTATAAATAGACGAGATGATAGATCCAGAAGATTCTATTATTATTCCCAAATCACAAAACCCAGTTAAATTTTAATTAACACTTCAAAAGAAATCCCTAAAAATTAACCGGTGAATATTGATGGAATTTAAATATTCTCTATAAAGGTTTAAATAGAGTTGGACGTGGAAGATTATTGTGAAAACGCGGTGAAGCGGCGCTACCTTCTAATCCTACCCTCCCTCTATTTTCGGGAAATTATCCATAGGAAGGGAATTATTTTTAAAAGATCTCTAGGCCTATATTTAGAAATCGAATTATTTTGCATGAGGAATAATTTTTCAATTAGCGCGAGAAGTCTGATTCGTTGCCACGCGCGTTAATTTTGATTGAAAGGGCGCGCGGGAAAAGGGATCACGTGACATGATCAGTTAAGCCTAATTCTATTTAAAGGATAAAATTGGGAAAATTTCAATTGGTGTTTTACAATTTACAAATTAACGTTTACTCCGTGTCTCAAATGTCAACTTGGGTTGGACAAATTGGAAATTTTGAGAATTCGATTCGAAACGCGTATAGTAGTTTGTGACATTGACATTTTGATCCACGTGATTTGTATATAAGATCTTAGATAGTCCAGGATCGTCTTTTGAAACTATATATATATAAGAAACTAGAGTTCTAGATTTCCCGCTGCTTATTTCTAATTTCTTTCTGCCAGAAAAACCTGATGAATCGAGACGATTCTCGTCATTTCTCATCGTAATAGGTTATCTTCTGTGTCCCCCGTAAGATCGTCAAATTGCGTGGGAAACCAAGAAAATTAAACTTCAGCGCTTCATACTACTTTCTAGTTTCTTTATTCGGGGTCCTTATAAACCATATGTTGAATAATATATAATAATAATATAAGAATTTCTGCGGGATATAAACTTTGGTGGTGAAAATACTTTAAAATATTCACCTGTGAATTTTAACAGCTTATCTTTTATCTCTAAAAAAATGGCAAGAGAAAAACCACCCCATTGTAAGTTTCCCCAGGGGTATTCCTCCGCGGAACTATTTTCGTCCGTTCTGTTTCGCCAAAATGAAAGCCCTCTTTCTTTTCCTCACTAGATCTAAGTACTTGTAGGTGAGGGTGGTTTCTTGGAGAGCTACTTGAGAAGCGTTTCAGTGGATAAAACGTATCGCGTGTTTTTCTGATCTAACAATAGACAATAGTGAACTACTTTTAAGGTGTCCCTGCTCCGTCACCAGTCATACTAGCTTCCACCTTACCTTCTTATTTTTTTTGTTGCTTGGGCGTGTCTGTGTTTTGTATTTAAGTACGTATGGTTTTTCTATTATCGGGTAGCTAAACTCGTTTAGGGTTCGTAAGTTTTCGCTTTTAACCCGTAAGCCCAACTAATCCTAACATCTAGCCCGTGTCATTCTTAAATATTTTATAAACAACTCGCCACCCCAATGTACCCCTCTCCACCCAATCTCCTTTATAGTATTTGAGGGCCTTGGAAATATATATTTATGTAAAAGGACAATTTGAACGATAATTGTACATAGCCAATAAGATTGGAAACAAATTAATAACTTGGACGAAAAAAAAACAGAAAATAAAATAAAAAACTGAAACCAAAAATTTGCGCGATTAAAAGTTAAAGTAACCAAACTCATTAAGGAACAACTAAGAAAAAGTTTCTCAATTAAAGAAGTTTCCAAGAAAAGTTAAAATTAGTTAGAAAAGAAAAGAATTTTTTTTTGGCTTTTAGGAGAAAGCTGAATTGTCTCCCACACAATATTCGCCGTTAATCATTAATGTCTTTTACTCCATAACTTAATCCTCTTTGTTTCTTTATTTTTTAAACAATACCCTTCTTGACTTAAACCGCGATAAAGAGATGGGTACGCGCCATCTTTTTTTTCGCAAAGCGTTACTCACAGAAAGACAGAAATAGTCGCGTTACGTGTCTTACGATAATAACAATTACTCAAAGCTAAAAGTACTAATTACCCAAATCAAGAAAACCAGTATTAAACTTAACTAAAGCTGGAGTTGTACTTGTAGGTCTAATAATGTCTATTTTTCTCGGACACTATGAGGGGAATTAAAAAAAAAATGATTGACGTTGGCGGAAAATCCGCGGTAATAGCCATTGCCAAGGCGCGGGAAAGCCTCCAAAGCTTAGCTAGACATTGGTGGTCCTAAGTTAGTCCCTAAAAATAATCTTACAACTGGATTCTACGAGATAGTCATGCAAATGAAATTTTGGAATGGCGTTAAGTTGAATAAAAGACGCGGGCCCCGCGGATTGAATCCATCCACTGAGAGATTTTAAACTAAAATTTTTACTCCGTCCATGTTACTAAAACGAATGAAGATAAGGCGTTAATCATTACGCGTATATAGATAGGGAGTGCATTCGGATTTCAAGATGGATAAATAACTTAAGACCCGGGGGGGGGGTTCTCTCATTCTCTCAGTCGCTTAACAATTGAATCGCAAGTATATACTCAGACAGATTTACAAAGCTTATCTTTTTCGCCTACAATGAAAGGAGAGAGCCTCTGCACCGCCAGGATTTGAATTATTTAAATATTAAATCGAGATTTGGGGCCTATTTTAGAACAATGAACTGACAAAGGAATAACCCGCAAATACCTAGATTATGAGTTACCAAAGTTTCGGAGTTCAATATTAGAAAGAAAAAAAAATCAAAGAATAATTTTGAAGACTGAGATTGTGCAGAAGCCATAAGTTCAAATGACTTTTGCTTAAACAGCGTTGAAACCTAAAACGTAACCTAACCAGCATGGCCATTGGTCAACTACTCTAATAACGCTTTCTGTAGGTATATTTTGGGAGTTTTTCGCTATACGTACAAGAAAGCAGAAGTGAGATGAGACCAGAAGTACCAGAAGTGGTATGATACTAGAAGTATTGAGCTAACCAAATTCTTCACTCGGCATTAGTGAAAAGACTTGATAAAACACAAACGGTTGGCCCTCTAGTGGCGGTTTCTGAAATTTCCCCTCCAAAACGTGAGACGCTCGCGGTGGTAGACGGCCGAACTAGATTCAAGAGCCGGGTCCGTGTTTCGCCGCTTTAGGTTGAGGGGAAGGGGGTAAGAAATGTTTTTGGAACTCGACCAATTTTTTTCTCTCCGCGATGGAAGCGGCATAAAATCCTCAAATTTGTTCACTAGTGCCAGGATCTACTATCAATGCTAGAGCCCTTCACTTCTAGTCTCATACCACTTCTGGAAGTACTGAGCTAACCAAATTCTTCACTCGGCGAACGTGAATATTCTTGATAACGCAAGAACGGTTGGCCCTCTAGTAGCGGTTTCAGAATTTCCCCTCCAAAACGTGAGACGCTCGCGGTGGTAGACGGCCGAACTAGATTCAAGGAGCCGGGTCCGTGTTCCGCGGCTTTAGGTTGAGGGGAAGGGGGTAAGAAATGTTTTTGGAACTCGACCAAATTTTTTCTCTCTAGCGTAGGCGCCATTGAAGCTGCGTAAAATCCTCAAATTTGTTCACTAATACCAGGATCTATTACCAATGCTAGAGCCCTTCACTTCTAGTCTCATCTCACTTCTGAAGAAAGACATATCCATTTACCCAAGTACACGTTCTCTGGGTAGGGGTTCCTAAAGTATTTAAAATATCGGCGACGGGACCCTATTTTTAATCATACTTTTCAGTACACTGTACGCCAGCCACGCTGATAAAGGGAGTTAACACCGGTAACAAAGTCCGGGAAAAATGAGCGAAGAAATTGGAGCCAATTAAAGGGGGGTCAACTGACAAATGGACTCTAACCTCGGAACGGATATCAAAAGAGGGCTATACTCGTAAATTTAAAATGTATTTCATACACATATCCATCGCGAATGCGAAAACGCCATAACAGACACAGCAGGCTACAACTTTCGACCAAGGGTATTATGGGTAATAGAATTAAACAGACCAATATCGAGTTAGGATACTTTTGATCTTAGCTATAATTACAGTGTCTAGGCGAGCACGTAGTCAACTTATTTTTAACCCCGACGAAATGACCGTAGTGACGTCACTTCCGGCAAAAATGAGTAGGCGGAACCCGTCTTAGAAAAGATCCGAAGCATGGGGGAATAGGGGAAGGGGAGGGGAGGGCAAACCGAGTTATTAATTAGAGTCGATAATTAAGAAGCGTATCTTAATTACGAGCGAGGTGGACGTACGCGGATTGAAAGAAAAGTCAGTCTCTCTCCCCCCGCATTCTTAGAGTTAGAAGAGAAAAGGCGTCGTTCGCCTACTTTACAATTCCCATTCGTGATTTGGCTCGAGGCATGCTGGGAAAAGGTAACTGGGTTAAGCCTTGCCATCTTTGATTAGCGAACGTTTAATTTATATTGATTTGATTTTAGTAATATCGAAATTCCGATAATTTTAACCGCCTCGAAACTTTTCTTCCCGAAAAATATTTAACTTTCCGACGCGATCAAGATTAAGTTAAAATTTATAAATGCAATATTGGTTGGGCGCCAAGAGGCAGAATACGCGCGTCTGACGATATTTCAAAGAGATAGTGACGCCTTATATCATTTAATTATTTACAACACGGAGTTCAATAAAGGGAATTTTTAATAGGGTTTAAAGGCAAGAAGAAGAAGCTTGCAGTTCAATTCAAATCAGTACTTTGGCTGACAACACTGCACCGAAGTTGAAGTTTAGAGAGTGGGAAGGAATTTTATCTAGTTATCCCTTTAGTAAAAACTATTTATAGAAAATTTAAAATGAGCTTACTGACATTACCTAATTTTGAGATATAGTAGAATATATAAAGAATAAGTGTCAAAATTTATACTTAATTCAATTAATTCGCGTTTGAAACTTTATAAAACTTGGCAAAAATAATACACCAGTCCAAACTAATTCATTTTTGTGACTGAAAAAGGATCCATAGATCGTTTGATTTTGAATGATTATAGTTTCTTAGCATCGATAGCTCTTTTTTCCACCCACGTCGCGAGATAGTATTATCACCGAGGCTCGAGAGAGTGAAGGGGTGGTGGGGGTTAAAAGTTACGTGGCGCAATGTCACGAGGTCATAAAAAAGGGCGTAAGCGTTCAGGACCCAAAATCCCCCTGAAGCGGTAAATTAGATCTTTGATCTCGTGCGGAGCTCCAAAGAGCTCGATGAAACATTCCCGCGAGATTTCGGGTTCCAAGCAATCGGAGTCATCGCGCCGTACGACGACGTTTATATTTGACGCTATTTCACCCCTGAGGACATATCTCTCAGCAAAAAGCTTCCGAGGAGCTTTTTCGTTTCAGCAAATCAGGCCGAGAAAAGAAATTCAGAGTGTTTTTACACGGAACCTATCTCCTAATACGACAAATAAACTTCGTTAGGAACGTTTAAGGGACATTGTCATTGACAGCTGGAAGGGTCGCGGCTCGATCTGACCCTTTAAAGAGTTGCGGTTTAAGCGGGGTCAAAAGGTTAAGGCAGATTGCCCGATGAAATGCCTACATTAAACACGCATTTCTTGAAGACTAATTGATTCATTTTCATTTTGAGCCGCAAAACTATTGGTTTTGGAAAGTTTGAGATTTCTCGTATTGAATAAGGCCTATCTGTCTATTCTCGGTGGTCAGGAACTTTCTTTGTGTATAGTTGATATTGGGGTCCCTAGACGGTTACCATCGTTATCCAATTCTATTGAATGGAACCCACCTTCTTACAGTATACATTATTTGGCGGTAGTTTCGCGGCTTGGGTTTCCGTTGTAAAGGTTCAAGGGTTGGGATGGGGGGAGGTGACTGGGGTCTCGCTTGACCACTCTCTTTGATAGCGTGGGATGAATTACAGCGGCCTGTTGTCAACTCTCCATCCACACCAATGGCCAATTAACCTTTTACCGCGCGCCCGTTTCCCTGACCGCTCGACGATAGCTGATGGCCAATTGACACACGGACTATACCGCTACCTCGTAACTCAAATATGGTTAATATTATCACAGGATACGGCTAAGGGGGTTGACACTACAACAAATATTGTTGTAACCCCGAGTTGAGTTTCGGATTTATTCGGAATTCAAGAGCGTGTTTTACGTTGACAAGGTGAAAGTCGTTATATTTCAATCAATGAACATTGGGTTTTGAAAATTCAAGAGTATATCGTAATAATTCTTACAGAGTGATTGTCACCTCGGTACTATCAGGAATATATACGTATAACCAGAAGTGAGATGAGACCAGAAGTACTGAGCTAACCAAATTCTTCACTCGGCGAAAGTGAATATTCTTGATAACACACCAACGGTTGGCCATCTGGTAGCGGTTTCTGAATTTTCCCTCCAAAACGTGAGACGCTCGTGGCGGTAGACGGCCGAACTAGATTCCAGCACCCGCGTCCCTGTTCCGCGGCTTTAGGTTGAGGGGAAGGGGGTAGGAAATGTTTTTGGAACTCGACCAATTTTTTTATCTCTAGTGTAGGCGCAGGGATGGAAGCGGCATAAAATCCTCAAATTTGTTCACTAGTGCCAGGATCTACTATCAATGCTAGAGCCCTTCACTTCTAGTCTCATCTCACTTCTGGTATAACCAGGAAGGACCACTTCATATTCTGATATATTTCTTCCGAGTTAAACCAAAATATACAATTTTAAAAACTCTTTTAATATTACAACCTAAAATCAAACAAAATCCTTAAAATATAAAAAAGTAAATATCATTTTTGGTTCTTTTTCGTGAATGAATTATTCATTGGTAACCCCTCGAGGGTGCAATAGCCAATAGCAATATCAGTGAAGGAAATGACCCAAGGCCCTAAAGGGTTTTATAAGATGATCTAACATTTCCCGGTATTTATTCTCCCGAACTAGGACCAGATGAGATCTCGGACTCTTTTTCAAGATACACAAATTATATAGCTTCACTTTCTTATAAAAGCCCCGCAGCTAGAAACGGAGCTCCAAGGAAGATTCTTTCTCGATCGGATTTTTACAGTTCATCTCGGGTTGAAGAGACTTTAACCCGTGACGTATTCCGCCGAAATAGACATTTAGATCTACAAAACGTGATTGTCGGCGAGTGCACGGATGCTCCAAGGAAGACTCAGTTCAGTTACAGTTCATCTCGGGTTGAAGAGACTTTAACCCGTGACGTATTCCGAAAATAGACATTTAGATCTACAAAACGCGATTGTTGGCGAGTGCACGGATAGCTCAATTAGAACTGGAGAAAATGGGGTAAACTATAGCGCAATTAAAAACAAGGTGTTTTTAAAAATAAACCAAGTTCTCAATTTGTTTGAAGCTGGCTTCAGGGGCAATCCATTTCCGGTACGGGTCGATAATTCTTAAGAGGTTTGGGTCCACGCTCAAGGTGCGGTGGCTTCTTTTGTTTACGAAGAAAGTGGGGTTCCTATCACCTTCCGACCTAATTGTCCGCAGAACCACTTAAAATCTCATTCTTCTCAAGTAAAACGCGAAACTCCGGTGGTTTCCTCATTTAAATTTAACTCCATAAACATTGACCGAAAGATTCCGACCCGTGTCTCATTTGCCCCAAATATCCTATTACCCAAATCTAATTAATGACCTATTTTTAACCTAAAACTCTCGTGTACTTCAATAATCAAAGATAATTATACGAGCGAGACGGCTGTCTCATTTTGCCCCAGTATTATATTACTCAAATCTTACCATTTTTTAATTTTCTTTAAATAATTAAAGTTAGTTTCGTAAACATTTCCCAGAACACAGCCACACCAGAAGTGAGATGAGACTAAAAGTACTGAGCTAACCAAATTCTTCACTCGGCGAAAGTGAATATTCTTGATAACACACCAACGGTTGGCCCTCTAGTATAGCGGTTTCAGAATTTCCCCTCCAAAACGTGAGACGCTCGCGGTGGTAGACGGCCGAACTAGATTCAAGGAGCCGGGTCCGTGTTCCGCCGCTTTAGGTTGAGGGGAAGGGGGTAAGAAATTTCTTTGGAACTCGACCAATTTTTTTCTCTCTAGCGTAGGCGCGATTGAAGCGGCGTAAAATCCTCAAATTTGTTCACTAATGCCAGGATCTATTACCAATGCTAGAGCCCTTCACTTCTAGTCTCATCTCACTTCTGGCCACACGTATATAACTTTAAAGGGGTACTTAAATTACGAATCACGTCGAAATGCAAAACATAGATACGCTAAAAAAAACAAAACAAATATGGAAAGGGGCGTGATTTCCCTAAAGCCCCAATGAAATTTACCCAAAAAATAATCGAGAGTTGTTTGCCTTAAGGTTATAACGTCACGAATGATCTCTTGGGGGTTTTGGGGTGTAAAAGGCCTCAGTAATATTTCATTCTTTTCTTTTTCCTTGTGAATGTCGCATTATTTTCTTTCTATCTTATCGGATTTGCCAATTTTCGTGAATGGAATCTCGGAGCTCCAATAAACCCGACTGTTGTTTATTCTACAATATTTGGGAGATGGGTTACCCTAAGATACACCCGTTCCCTTAAAGCGATGTGTAAGGTCAGATTTATTTCGAATATAGGGCCTAGTTAGAATTGGAAGTCCAGTCAAAAACTGTCAACAAATATTTGTCCCAGTCTATCTTAAAACCAAAATTTTATAAAAAATGATGACAATTGTTCATCGCTAACCTATAGTCTTTCGACAGAGCTTCCCCTCCAAGAGTCGTGGGTCATAGCGATTTATACTTCACTAACCTTGATGGGTCATCCCCCAAGCACGAGGAAATTTCTAAGAACCCTCGTGTCCGTTTTATTGGCTCGAGAATGTTTAGCGCGCGATTTCAAATGCGATAGCACGTGGGTCAGGCTTTTGGGCGGGTTATTACATTCAACCTATATTAATACTACGAAAGGCAACCCGCTCGTGGCCCGACACCCATATCGAAATGCCATCCATATCTTGTCAGATTCAATTTTTTACCCATCTTTCATTAAGTGACAAAACAATGTAGGTGTTGGATATTGGTTTAGTTGTTTGTGATTGATATATTTACTCGGTGATCATGGTACGATATACCAGAAGTGAGATGAGACTAGAAGTACTGAGCTAACCAAATTCTTCACTCGGCGAAAGTGAATATTCTTGATAACACACCAACGGTTGGCCCTCTAGTGGCGGTTTCAGAATTTCCCCTCCAAAACGTGAGACGCTCGCGGTGGTAGACGGCCGAACTAGATTCAAGCACCCGCGTCCGTGTTTCGGAAGGGGGTAAGAAATTTTTTTTGGAACTCGACCAATTTTTTTCTCTCTAGCGTAGGCGCGATTGAAGCGGCGTAAAATCCTCAAATTTGTTCACTAGTGCCAGGATCTACTATCAATGCTAGAGCCCTTCACTTCTAGTCTCATCTCACTTCTGGGTATACTGAACCGTTTTATGGCCAACTCACTAGGCCCTCGAAAGAATAAAAATGTTTATCACTTACCTTATCATCGCCGTTGACCTTTTACTTACGAGCTTCCTCGATGCAGATGGCGTATCCCGCGAAGACGACGAGACGCGTCTAGCGATGGACGAAGTTGGTCGTTTGTTCCGTCGAATGTTTCCCCTGGTTCCGGACAAGGCTCAGTACTTTTGGAAGAGCAGTCACTTGGGAGGGACGTTACTTTTGAGGAACCCTCAAGAACGAACAGCCATGGTGCAAAAAGACAGCCCGGCCGTCGGAGACGTTCGATTGCAAGGAGGCACGAGTCCTTGGCGATTGGAATTGCAGTTTCGAAAGAGGGGTCCCGATTGCATGCGCAAATGTATAGCTCAGGGAGTTCTACATCCGGTCCAGTGTCATTCCCTGTGCTGAAGAAGATGATACGCCTCCTTTGTCCTTCCTCTAATTCCTTCTCTTCTAAGTACTTCACGACGGGAGATCATACCGAAACGCGTTTACTGACCAAACTAAAATTAAAAAATAAAGGACATCCGAATGTAAGCGATAAGGTAAGAAAAAATATTGATTTGACCTTTGACCCTTCTAATAATATTAATCTAACAAAAAAAATTTTCCCATCTAGTGATCTTCACGATTGGTGACTGCGTATTTAATTTTAAAATATTATAATTAAATTTAATTATAAAATTAAGTTAAAAATTCACCAATCACGAGGAACTCTTAAAAATATTTTACTCCGAACTATTTAAATAAATTCGAGTCGTCACGGCGCGTTTTAATTATTAATTAATTAATTAATCGTTAATTAAGTTTAAATATTAATCAAAGAGCCAAAAGTTAAGTTTCAAATGAGATAAAAAAATAATGAATAAAAATGGTACTTTTTACCGAATAGATAAATATAATTAAAGTTAAAAAATTAATTAAAATTTACGGGGAAAATACATAAAGGTTTAGAGGATACTTAAAAAAATATGTCAGGAGCACCTCCTTAAGTACCAAATTATAATTAAGAAATATTGAAGAATATGAAACCTCTAATTTCGGCACAATTAATTAAAAATCGGTTAAAATTAATCAAAATAAATATTAAAAATGGTGATTAATTATATTAAATATCTAATTAATATAATTAATTATGGGTAAAAATTGTTATTAATCCAAAAAAAAATATATAATCCTATGTAAAAATCATTTGTGTTTGAATAATATATAAATATATTTACGTGACGAGTGAAAAATAAACAAATAAATTAAAACAAAAGAAAACCAAAAATATATATATCAATAAATTTGAAAATTAAAACCACAAACTAATGTAGTTTTTAATGTAGATATATGTGTACAAAAAAGAATGCGAGGAAGACTTAAGTTAATTAAAATCGAGTCTTTGTCCGTAATAAAAAAAATAAAGCAGCATTACATCTTTCCGTATTATCTAAGAGTTATTTACATTATTGCTTACACGCTTAAAGAGTAGCTTTGACTTTAATTAGGAACTCCAATTTTAAACAATGTTCAAGTCCTCTTAAACACAAACCATGTCTTTAACCAGAAGTGAGATGAGACTAGAAGTGAAGGGCTCTAGCATTGGTAATAGATCCTGGCACTAGTGAACAAATTTGAGGATTTTATACCGCTTCCCACGCGCCTACACTACTGAGAAAAAAATTGGTCGAGTTACAAAAAAAATTTCCTACCCTCTTCCCCTCAACCTAAAGCGGCCGAACAAGGACGCGGCTCCTTGAATCTAGTTCGGCCGTCTACCACCGCGAGCGTCTCACGTTTTGGAGGGGAAATTCTGAAACCGCCACTAGAGGGCCAACCGTTGGTGTGTTATCAAGAATATTCACTTTCGCCGAGTGAAGAATTTGGTTAGCTCAGTACTTTTAGTCTCATCTCACTTCTGCTTACACGCTTAAAGAGTAGCTTTGACTTTAATTAGGAACTTCAATTTTAAACAATGTTCAAGTCCACTTAAAAACAAACCACGTCTTCAACCCATTCTTCTCATCGAGTAGTCTCTGATAACTAGAGCGCGACAATAAAATCTTAATGAATGTAAGAGTTATTTTCTACCGTAAACTTCTACTATAATAAAACTCAATTTGAAGAGCGTAGAAACTCTAGTCAAGAATTCAAACAAGGCAATCCACCGGGATGATACGAATTCGGGAATATTTTATCAATGGCACCACCGCTACCAGCTCTGTAAGGCGATTCTCTCATATCAAACCCTTTTTCATGGTATTCCTCCAGGATTCGATAATAAGGCGAATTTCCAGCGTGAACCGTGTACAATGTAGGCGGAGAACTATTTTGAACTACGACGAATCGTGAACCGGAAGCGCGTCCACCAATACCACTGGCAGCCATAGCGGATGTTTCGAACAAGCATTCTTCGCTATCAAAGTTAATGGACATAGTTTTGCGTCGATGGCATTTGCGAAGGATTACGTAGCAAACAGAAGCGACTGACAAGATACCCAAAGACAAAGCCAAGATGAAAGCGGCCAACTCAATTTTGTCACTGGAAGTTAATTATTATTTAGTCCCTGACCTTTAACCTCTATGTTAAACACGAATCTATAGTTATTTACCCGTATGAATTATCCATGTTGCGTTTAGTTCCGATTTTGAACGCGTCTGACTCTAGGGGTAAACGAACCTGTTGGTTTATATAGTTTGGGGCTTAGCTAAGGTGTTAGTAAATAATTGTGTCACTGGCTTAATTCACCGAGTTTGAAACTACGACACGTTTCAACTACTACGGAAGGTAAAAATGCTCTAGGTGGTGGAAATTCAATTTGACAACAGGTGCGCGATGCGTCGTAATTTCATTCAAAAGCCCGCGTAGTTTATTGCCCTTTTGCATTATTTCATCGCAATCTTTATCACCTTTTGTTTTGTTCAAATTAAATTTATTCATATAACCCTATCAGTTTTTGAATTTATCGATTGTTTGGAACATCTGGTATGATGACTTTGAATTCAAACTTTTCCCGCCAATACCGTTGTAGCAGGAAGCAAAATTGTAATTAATTTTTATTTTAATAGTAATGAACAAATCATAAAATAATTTTACATATAGCTAGGGCATATCCCAGACTATATTAGATAAAAATTTCATAAACTTTCACCCGGCCGTTTTTGAGAAAAGTGAACTTTTGCAAAAGATCCATTTTCCCGCCTGGACTTGACATCGGCCATAAACGGTAATAGTTTTTAATTAATTTCTACTAAAATAATTAACCCATTAACAAATAATTTTACACATAGATAGAGGACAATATAAAGTACATTCTCTGAAAGTTTCATGAACTTTGATCGAACCGCTTTAGAGAAAAATGGACTTTTGAAAATCGATAGTATCACCATATCCTTCAAACTCAGAGAATGAGTTTAGAGGTTTAGACTCAGGTTTATATGTACTCTAACGTTAGGTTGAAAATTATTCCCATTATAGGAACTACTATAAAGGTAAGAAACAACTATACCGCCATCTATCGGGCAGGAAGCACAACATTAAAATCGATCGTTTCCCGGTTTTTCTACGAATCCCCGCTGAGGATGGACCCTAAAAGGCACACCTTTCACAACAGCACACTTTTCACAACGCCTAAAAATACCTATTTCGCATCGCCTTTCAGAAGTCGTTTTTTATCACAATGCAATATGCCCCCCCCCCCGCACATACTAAAAACTTATAAGTAAATTTTTATCACACTGCTAATTCCCGCAAATACAAAGAATTAACATAAGCATTAAAGTAAGCACTGAAGTAAGTCAACCAACACAGCCGGTACACACTTATTTTAATGAAATCAACAAAAACATGAAGGAACGAATTTATTTTACTAAAATCCTAAAAAAAAACATCATATTCCCAGAAAGACCGAAGCTTAGCGTAAGTTTTGCGGTAGGCTGCGGTAGCTGGAAATCCGCGGCCGCGCCGGCACACCTTCTTTTCACAACCGGTACGGGAGGGACTCGTTTCCCCGTCGACTCCATCGACTCAAGGCGGCGTGCCAAGGCTTAGGAAAAGACACACCTTTTCAGCTTCGAGAATCTAACGCCAGGTAGCGCGCTCATTTCACTTAGACCAATGGGGTAATCAGCCACTCTCAAACGCCAAATTTAAATCGTTCAAACTCATTTTTCAAAGTAAGCAGATTCCTCTGTTGGTAAAGGAGTTAGGGGCGAGCGAGTTTCAACGATGTGCACTTTTGGTTTTTCTATCTATACACTTTTGATAAAAGCCTTCCAAATTTCTTCAGGATAATGTAATTACTTTTCTATTTAGTATCAACTTTGCAAGCCAAATCCTTCTTAATTCCTCTCAATCCCGTTTCAAAGGGCTAAGTAATTAATTGTCTTAAAATAATTAATTAAGCTAACTTTGGAGAATTACGAATTAAGTTTTTAAAACGCTCATTTATTGTTGACGGGGGAAGTTTGTAAAAATGCACTGAAACTAAAAGACACCTTCTTTAACATTTTATTCACAAATTTAAATAATTGCAACGGCTTAAAAATTTAAACGGTTTATCAAGTTTAAAATATTTTATGTAACCATTAGGTGGCAATATCAATAAATTTCGAACATTAAAAAATAGTAATAAAGATTAAATTAACGCAAAACAATTAATGGAATGATAAAAAGTTATAATTAATTGAAACAATAATACTTAAAATAAAAATTTAATTTAAAAATTTAAACAGTTTATTAAATTTAAAATATTTTACGTAACCATTAGGTGGCAATTTACATTAAAATTTATTACATTAAAAAAATAGTAATAAAGATTAAATTAACGCAAAACAATTAATGGAATGATAAAAAGTTATAATTAATTGAAACAATAATATTTAAATAAAAAGAAAACATAATTAAATGAAATAATATTTAAATAAAAAGAAAATTTAAAAACTTAAAATTTAATTTAAAAAACTTCTGCGGCTAAACGTAAAATATAGGAATCGTCTAAAGTTCGGTTTCCTCCTATAGTACAACAGTCCTGTTCATTGAATTCAATATAGCGGTCTACTAGAGATTGGGATATTCCCCAAACTTTAATTTTAAAAATTTAATTTTAAAAATAAAATTTAATTTTAAAAATAAAATTTAATTTTAAAAATAAAATTTAATTTTAAAAATAAAATTTAATTTTAAAAATAAAATTTAATTTTAAAAATAAAATTTAATTTTAAAAATAAAATTTAATTTTAAAAATAAAATTTAATTTTAAAAATAAAATTTAATTTTAAAAATAAAATTTAATTTTAAAAATAAAATTTAATTTTAAAAATAAAATTTAATTTTAAAAATAAAATTTAATTTTAAAAATAAAATTTAATTTTAAAAATAAAATTTAATTTTAAAAATAAAATTTAATTTTAAAAATAAAATTTAATTTTAAAAATAAAATTTAATTTTAAAAATAAAATTTAATGTTAAAAATAAAATTTAATGTTAAAAATAAAATTTAATGTTAAAAATAAAATTTAATGTTAAAAATAAAATTTAATGTTAAAAATAAAATTTAATGTTAAAAATAAAATTTAATGTTAAAAATAAAATTTAATGTTAAAAATAAAATTTAATGTTAAAAATAAAATTTAATGTTAAAAATAAAATTTAATGTTAAAAATTTAATTTTAAAAATTTAATTTTAAAAATCTAACAAAATAATTGGTCTTCTCAAAATATTTGCTAGACCAAAGATACGTATGTTTCCGAGTCCTAATAACTCTCCATCAGGTGGAATAAATTTGGGATCACATTCATCTCTAATGGCACTCCATTCCCTATCTTCGACAAACTCTTTAAAAAGCTCCTAGAAATTATTAACTACTGTTGCTGTTAATAATTGATCAGTCTTATATATTACATCAATTATACTTTGTATTTTGGAAGTAGAGGTATAAAATGACGTCGGATGTTCTTTCCCTCCCTGACAAACGCCCTCTCCCTATGGTCATCGGACAAATGCATCATCTTATCCTCCATTTCCGAATTCTATTAAGCTTGTCATTAAAACGGAATAATTGTAAACTTTACAGAGCTCTAAGACACTATCGCGTGATGTCGTTGTAATTAAAAAAATCTTATCTGACTGATATTAAAAAGTACGTTGGTTATTTACCGTCAAAACAAGTAAACATTAAACAATCATCTCATCTGGGCCACCGAAGCCTTGGCTTAGTCATCCGCCGCTTTATATAGTATTAACTTATGAAACTTACCCACGGGGCCACACGACGTCTTTTAAACAAACTAAATTATAGCACGCTTAACTTTAAATGTTACTTCGTTAAATTATTAAACAAACTTCAGCAGCATCTGAAGCTGTATGGCTATTTATAGCCCTAGCTCGTCATTAATAAAACGGAGCAAAAAAAAAATCTGACAGTCAGCCTGATCGGCCTAGCGGAGGAAAAAATTATAAGATCGTGATTGGTTTAAAATTTCGAAGATAATTTGAAAAAAAGCGGGAACGTGGAACCACGGCCAACTTGGCCGTGGCTGGGAGTAAATGAAAAAGGTGTGCTAGTATCGGAAGGGGTTGTGAAAGAATAGACAGGTGATCTGGAATAGTTTAAGAAAAAGTGTGCCAGTTGTGCTATCGGAAGGGGTTGTGAAAGAAAGTATAGGTGTGCTGGGAGTAAATGAAAAAGGTGTGCTAGTATCGGAAGAGGTTGTGAAAGAATAGACAGATGATCTGGAATAGTTTAAGAAAAAGTGTGCCAGGTGTGCTATCGGAAGGGGTTGTGAAAGAGGTATAGGTGTGCTGGGAGTAAATGAAAAAGGTGTGCTAGTATCGGAAGAGGTTGTGAAAGAAAAGACAGGTGTGATGGGATAGTACAAGAACGACTTGAAGCGTAAAATAAGCGAAAAACATTAATTTTTGGTTCCTTTACTTTGAAAAATGAGTTTGAACGATTTAAATTTGGCGTTTGAGAGTGGCTGATTACCCCATTGGTCTAAGTGAAATGAGCGCGCTACCTGGCGTTAGATTCTCGAAGCTGAAAAGGTGTGTCTTTTCCTAAGCCTTGGCACGCCGCCTTGAGTCAATGGAGTCGACGGGGAAACGAGTCCCTCCCGTACCGGTTGTGAAAAGAAGGTGTGCCGGCGCGGCCCCGGATTTCCAGCTACCGCAGCCTACCGCAAAACTTACGCTAAGCTTCGGTCTTTCTGGGAATATGATGTTTTTTTTTAGGATTTTAGTAAAATAAATTCGTTCCTTCATGTTTTTGTTGATTTCATTAAAATAAGTGTGTACCGGCTGTGTTGGTTGACTTACTTCAGTGCTTACTTTAATGCTTATGTTAATTCTTTGTATTTGCGGGAATTAGCAGTGTGATAAAAATTTACTTATAAGTTTTTAGTATGTGCGGGGGGGGCATATTGCATTGTGATAAAAAACGACTTCTGAAAGGCGATGCGAAATAGGTATTTTTAGGCGTTGTGAAAAGTGTGCTGTTGTGAAAGGTGTGCCTTTTAGGGTCCATCCCGCTGAGTGTTCGCGTATTTCCCCGGGGCGAGAAGCCGAGTGAAACTTCTTTGTATCATTTTCTTTAAATTTCATGAGTTTAATTATTGTTTAAATTATATATTTTTGAATATAATCATGTCTAACACCGAAGGGAAGCCTGCCGTTTTGATATTAGGAGGTAAGTAACTTTTAAATCAATTTTTAACTATTTTAATCGAGTCTGGGCGTTGGACACATGCTTTACAAGGCTTAAAAATGCGGGAAAACAATAAAACTAATTGAAAATTTTAAATTTATGTTATTAAACTATGAAACGTAAGTCCAGTTTTTTTGACAACTGTCAAATCTGACATGTAGTGGTTTCTTATATAACTTGGATTAACTTATATGAAAATATCGATAGTTATTGATTTGACATTGAATATAGATTTTGAAAAACTTCTTTATGTATAAATTATTTACTTCTTTCTCTATAATTAAATAATATTAGAAGTATATAATATTTGGTTAATAAGAAGTATATAATTTCGAAGTACGACCATAAGCCTATAATTAAGCTATCCCAGTAAGTCTAACATAAATATATAATTTCTTTCAGGATGTGGTTTTATAGGGCGCCACTTAGTGGATCATCTTATAACCAATGAATTAGTGTCCAAGGTAAATTATATTAATTTTTTTAATCAAATTAATCAGTAATTAATTAATGATTAATTTATTTAGATCAGAGTTTCTGATAAAGTCCCTCCTCAAATGTCTTGGATGAGTGAAAAACACCAAGAAATATTCGGCCATTCTTTAGTTGAATTTAAAAGTGCCAATTTGATTAATCCAGGTAATTAAAAACCCATATTAAACAATTAGTTAATTAAAAATAAAATAAATTAATTATTATTAATTTTAAGGTTCCTGTCAAAATGCATTTGATGATCCTGATGTAAACTATGATTATGTCATTAATTTGGCTGCAGAAACAAAACCTGGCCAATCAGATCCAGTAATAATTAATTACAAATTAATCTAGGTTAATTCTAATTAATCTAAGTTAATTCTAATTAATCTAAAGTTAATTCTAATTAATCTAAAGTTAATTCTAATTAATCTAAAGTTAATTCTAATTAATCTAAAGTTAATTCTAATTAATCTAAAGTTAATTCTAATTAATCTAAAGTTAATTCTAATTAATCTAAAGTTAATTCTAATTAATCTAAAGTTAATTCTAATTAATCTAAAGTTAATTCTAATTAATCTAAAGTTAATTCTAATTAATCTAAAGTTAATTCTAATTAATCTAAAGTTAATTCTAATTAATCTAAAGTTAATTCTAATTAATCTAAAGTTAATTCTAATTAATCTAAGTTAATTCTAATTAATCTAAGTTAATTCTAATTAATCTAAGTTAATTCTAATTAATCTAAAGTTAATTCTAATTAATCTAAAGTTAATTCTAATTAATCTAAAGTTAATTCTAATTAATCTAAAGTTAATTATATTATATATATATATATATATATATATATATATTATATTATTATAAATGAGTCAACAAATAAGTATAAACAACCCAATCAAATTGATAAAATTAACTATAAAAACCACATTTATAGAAGTGATAATCAACCTCTAGAAGTAGCCGACTCCTTTAATGAATATTTCTCCTCGCTTGGAGAAAATTTAGCCAAAGACATAATGTCGAAAACTATAGACACGCCAATAACTCTAGATTCCAGCGACACTAACTCTAAATCGTTATTTTTCTTGCCGATTACTCCAGTTGATATTACAAAAGTTATTGATACCCTTAAAAACTCTAATTCAAAAGGTCACGATGATATAGATATAAAAACTTTAAAAAAACTTAAACAATTCATAGCAATTCCGCTATCGCATATTATAAACACATCCTTAACAAATGGGGTTTTTCCTAATATTCTCAAGAGAGCAATAGTTGTACCGATCTTTAAATCAGGCGATAAGACCGACTTAGGTAATTACCGACCGATATCTCTCCTTAGCAATATTTCAAAAATATACGAAAAAATTATCAAGAACCAACTAACAGAATTCTTAGAGAAATGCAATTATTTTTCTACAAACCAATATGGCTTTAGAAAAGGTCTAAACACTAGTGACGCGATTCTAAAAGTAACGGAGACATTATACAAGACCATAGACCAAAACAAAAAATCTATCGGTATATTCCTCGATTTAAGGAAAGCTTTCGATACGGTCTCCCATCCTATACTCATTCAAAAACTTGAGAAAGCTGGCGTACGTGGGGTACCACTAGACTGGTTTAAAAGTTACTTGAGCGGAAGAGAAACAGTTGTGAAAATAAATAATACGATAAGTAATACTCACGTTGTGAGGTTCGGAATACCACAGGGAACAATCATTGGCCCGGTGCTATTCCTAATTTATATAAACGACTTATGTAACACAAAAATTCATGGCAAATTGATATCTTTTGCCGATGATACCACTTTATTATTTGAAGGTAATACTTGGCTGGAAGTAATAGAGAAAGCACAAAAGGACTTGAACTTAATCCACACGAAATTGAACCAAAACTTGCTAACTCTAAATACTAACAAAACTAAATACATCTGTTTCTCTTCAAGAACGATAGAAAACTTACCAGATGAAATTAAAATCCACGCCAGTAACGATTGCAACAATTGCACCGCAAAATGTCTCATTATAGAAAAAGTTAACCAAATTAAATATCTAGGAATAATAATTGACAGTAACCTAAGATGGAGAGATCATGTAGGTCACGTAACAAAGAAAATACGATCGTGCTTGTATAAATTCTACAATGTCCGTAATTTTCTGGAACTTCCATGGCTAAAGAGGATATATTACGCCCTAATACAGTCCGTCATATCATATGGTATAATAGGCTGGGGAGGGACATACGAGAGTATTTTAGAACCTTTGGAAGTTCTACAACGAAAAATTATACGTATATGCTTGAGGAGAGATTATCGTTACCCGAGTCGACTACTTCATAAGGAGTTTAAAGTATTCTCTGTCAAACATTTATATGGAAAAGAAATACTGTTGTATACATACAAGAGCAAAAATTATATGGAATATACAAATAGTTATACCACTAGATTTATGACAAAGGGTAATTTATTAATTCCCAAAACTAGTAAAACCATAGGTCAAAAACATGCCTCTTATTTAGGTCCGAAATTATTTAACATATTAGATAATGATATAAAGAAGTGCTGCAGTCTAGAAATATACCGTAAAAAAATTATAGCATGGCTCATAGAAGTCAAATACTCCACGCTAACCTCTATTCTCAATAATGTCTAACGAAAGTACTATTTTATTAGCAATTAATTACTTTCTGGTTAATCAAAAGATGTACGAAGTTCCCCAAATTATTCAAGTATAACAATTATAATAATTACATTAATTTAAATATAACTATATACATAACCCTGCCACGCACGAGCTTACACTCATGTGGCAAAGGGTAGATGTACCATTTTTGTATGAAAATTTATGAGTAACATAGACATCAATAAATTAATAATAATAATAATAATAATAATAATTCTAATTAATCTAAAGTTAATTCTAATTAATCTAAAGTTAATTCTAATTAATCTAAAGTTAATTCTAATTAATCTAAAGTTAATTCTAATTAATCTAAAGTTAATTCTAATTAATCTAAAGTTAATTCTAATTAATCTAAAGTTAATTCTAATTAATCTAGGTTAATTTTAACTAATTAATTTTAATTTAAAACAGGTTTATAAGGAAGGTATTGTTAAACTAAGTTTAAATTGTGCAAAAGAAGCTGCAAAACATAAAGTTAAACGTTATGTGGAGGTGTCATCTGGTCATATGTATTCCAGTGAAAAGGTAAATAATTAATTTTCATTAATTAATCCATCAATTAATGCATTAATAATTTTTTTACAGAATCCCATTAAAGAGAACACTAAAACTGATCCCTGGACTTCAATGGCCCGTTTTAAATTAATGGTTGAAGAGGAATTAGCCACAATGACTGACTTAAACTATGTAGTGATACGTCCAGCCATTGTTTATGGCATGGGGGATAAACAAGGAATAAGTAATGACGCCCCGCCCCCTTAATCTAATTGTAATTAGTGTTAAAATTAATTAGAATAAATATGTTTTCAAGCCCCCAGGTTGGTTGTTGGCGCAGTTTACCGTCATTTGGGTGAAATGATGAAGTTATTATGGACAAAAGACTTAAAAATGCACACTGTTCACGTTAGTGATGTTTGTCGGGCAATTTGGCATTTGTGCTTAAATGGGAAATCAGGGGAAATATATAATGTGGTTGATAAAGGAAACACAAGTAATTAATTCGTATTATTTGATTAATTAATTATATTATTTGATTAATTAATCATATTATTTGATTAATTAATCATATTATTTGATTAATTAATCATATTATTTATTAATTAATTCGTATTATTTGATTAATTAATCATATTATTTGATTAATTAATTCGTATTATTTGATTAATTAATTCGTATTATTTGATTAATTAATTCGTATTATTTGATTAATTAATCATATTATTTATTAATTAATTTAATATTTAGCTCAAGGAAGAATAAGTGAAATAATTTCTGAAATTTTCAACATCAACCATGATTATTTGGGCTCAATCGCTTCCACTTTCGCCAAGGTATTAGTAAGTGTACTCTTAATTAAGTTAATTATTTATTAATTAAACTAATTTGATATTTGTTTATTTATTTTAAGACTGATATGACGGGTTTAGTGGATGATATTAATGATAAACATATGGGACCATGGGCTGAAGCTTGCAACAAAGATGGCATTGTTAATACACCATTAAATCCCTATTTGTATCAGGTTAGTAAATTAAATATATTAATTGAGAGGGTAATTATTAATTAATGATTACTATGGTTAAATTTTAAGATTTTTCTGTTTATTTTGCTTTTTCTTTTAATTTGACTGAATTTAAATACTATATTAATTAAGGGTAATTAATGATTGAGTTAAAATTTGGTGACAATTAATGCAGTTTTTATAAATATTTTAGTTAATTTTCATTTTTCTTTTAATTTGATTAAATTTTAAATGTTTTATCTTTTAATTTTATTTAATTTTAAATGATATTAACTTTAATTAAGGAACTATTATATTTAAATACTATATTAATTAAGGGTAATTAATGATTAATTGGGTTAAAATTTGGTGACAATTGATGCAGTTTTTATAAATATTTTAGTTAATTTTCATTTTTCTTTTAATTTGATTAAATTTAAATGTTTTTTCTTTTAATTTTATTTAATTTTAATTGAAATTAACTTTAATTAAGGAACTATTATATAATAAACACTTGAATATGGATGGAAGTAAATTAGAATCACTTGGATTTCAATATCAGGTGCCTAATATTAATGAAGATAAAGTCAAAGAGGTAATTAAATTAAGATTTCCTTAATTGATATATTTTAATTAATTTTTGGTCTATTTAGATCATAATGGATTACGTTGCTATGGGCATTTTTCCACCATCATTGGTTCAATAAACAAAGGAAAAACAAATGAAGAAACAAACAACATTCAACAAAAAAATGGACAAGAAAATCCCTAGTCAGGAAGAAAAACTGATTTTGATAAAAAAAGAAATTTGGTTTTTGGCTCAATTTTAATTAAATTTAAACTAATTTTTAATTATTTTGGTTCCCTAAAAAAAAAAAAAAACCTAAAATGCATTCCAAAGATAAAAAATAAAACAAAATTGTGCCATTCCTTAATCCCTCCCCCCCCACCTTAAACTAAATTATTTAATTTAGTTTAGTTTAGTTTAATTAACCATTTAACTCATTTTTTTTAGTAAATTAATTAATTAAATTTCCAAAGTTAATATTAAAACTGATTTGTTAAGTTTATTGTTAACTAGTACTAATAATTAATAACTCCATTGTATCTCAATTTAAAAGAAAAAGAAAGAAAACTAATATTAATTAGTTTAGAAATTAAATTTCATCTCATTTTTTTAATATGTTAAATAATTGTATGTTAATTGTAGTTTTTCCAATATTTGTTAAGTTAATTGAATTCAATTAACTACTAATAATATTAATTAATTACCTCTTTAAATGTTTGTTAAATTAAAATTAAGTTTGTTTAACTCAATTAACTACTAATAATAATTAATTACCTCTTTAAATGTTTGTTAAATTAAAATTAAGTCTGTTTAACTCAATTAACTACTCATAATAATAATTAATTACCTCTTTAAATGTTTGTTAAATTAAATTAAAATTAAGTCTGTTTAACTCAATTAACTACTAATAATTAATTAGTAATTTCCTCTTTAAATGTTTGTTAAATTAAATTAAGTTTGTTTAACTCAATTTGTATGGTACTAAAGAAAATTAATTAGCTAAGTATAATGAAGGAAACAATTAAAAAAATACTGATTACTAGATTTTTATAAAAGTGCCTCGAACAAAAATTATTAATTAATTTGATGGTAATTACTAATTAAAATAAAATAAAGTTATTTTTGCTAGCTGAGGCATAATTACTAATTACTAAGTATATATTACTGTCATTACCTTTAAAGGAAAATTCAAAATTAGCCCCTTCTTAGCCCACAAATTAACTTTAGGATATTATTAATTAAATTTAATTGAAGTCTCCAATTAAATAATTAAATAAAACCCTAAAATTTTTAAATATTTAAATATTTGGAATGGTACAAACAAATAAAGTAGTGGTAAAGTTTAGAAAGTACTGGTGCTGAGAATGATGCAATTTTACTTTAGAAGTTTTCCTACTAAAAAAAAACCCCCTATAGTCCTACTATCGCTATAAATCTTATATATATACATTTTTTACTTCAATATACCATGAAATAAAAATAGTATTATAGTTACGCGTAATTAAAAGATAATTAATAATCCATTGCTTAATGTGATTATATTTAATAATATTTACCTAATTATAATCCCCCCTTTTTACTAAGCATTCCATTTTATTGTTATTTCTATCTATGTTTGTATTATTTTAACTAAGTTATTAGGGTCAACAACTTATTTTTAATAAAACCTAAAATATTTAATTTAGGATATAAGAATTTAAATTTAATTCTTTCAAACTCAAAGCTTTTGTGAAATAGAATTGTTGTTTTTTTTTTTTTGGAAATTTTCCATTGTGTTTTTGAATTTATTAATTATGTCAAGCTTAATTGTTTTGTGAAGAAAATTAATTAATTAAGAAAACTTTGTACTACTGTCACGATCTACAGTGAATAAATTGCTGATACTTTTTTAACAATATACAAAAATTTATTGGCCAGTCTTCTGACTTTTGTCTCCCCCTGAACCATTTTCTTATTGAATTGACCTTTTAACTCTTGTTGTATAAGAGTTACATGGAAATCCTCCGCGTATGTTATAGCCCTATTTCTTACCTTTCCAACGATACTAAATTCTTGGGCCTACAATAATCGGGGCACGAGTAATTAAGCAAATTTGAAAACGGGTAGTTACTATTCTGATCAGTAGGCAAAGGCGACATTTAGGGTGAAACAACACCGTGTTAATCCTATGGCCCCTGTAGAAATGTTTACCACTCAGCGCACCAATGTCCTGGGAGAAGCTAGCTTACAGGCAAAACCCCAAAAATGATCTTCTTCAGATTGTGTAAGAGATATGGGGAAATCCTTTTTAGTTTGTTATAGCCCAATTTCTCACCTTTCCAACGATACTAAACACTTAGGGTTACAACAATCAGGGTCCGAGTAATTAAGCAAATTTGAAAACGGGTAGTTACTATTCTGTTCAGTAGGCAAAGCCGACATTTAGGAGGAAACAACCCCATGTTAATCCTAGAATGAATGAATGAATGTTTTATTGACCCAAAAAATAATAATCCCTTTTGAATCAGGGAGGAACCCGCAAGGGGTTCACAGGTCAAAAATAAAAAAAAAATTTTACAAGCAAAATACCGACAATAATAATAATACAAAACAAATATCAAATTAATAATACAAATATCAAAATATGCTAACCACAGAACAGGCTAAGGAGGGCGCTGGAGGCGAGCATTTGCCCATTTAGCAAGAAGACATTTAGTTATAACACTTATTGCAATATTTACATCTACATTTACATTGGGACCAAGTGACAGTCTATCAGCCAGCGTGGCAGCCCCAACTTCTTGGTACGGCTCTCTCTCTTTTTCCAAGACTGGACAATATAAAAGTACGTGGGCGACATCCTCCCTATCCGCCCCACAGAGCGGACAGCTACTCTCCGCACTACCAAAGATTTGGGCCAACCGTTCAGCTGTGGGTAGCGCCCCCGACCGAGCCAGGAATAAAAGCCCACTACCAATAGAGTTGTCGTAAAGTGGTTCTAGGCCCGGGCGAGCCTTTAAGGCGTAGAGGTTCAAGCTTGGATGGCGAGCGAGCTCTAACCGCCAACGTGCCTGAGAAGATTCAGCCACCGCCTCATCAACTCGGCTGTACCACCCATGTAGGGATTCAGCAGCCCTTTGCGACAAACCAGCGCCATATTGCTCGTGTAATCGCTCTACGCGCTTTAACCACGTTGTCTTGCGGTTCATCGCCCGGACGTAGAAAAACACCCGCTGTGCAATGCGCGATTCTGCCATAAACATAAGCCGACCCAGATACCGGAGTTTACTTTTGGCCTCCCTCTCCTCGAAAGTAGACCAGGCCATTTCACCTTTGACGGCGCCATAAGAGGTGATAAAATTTCCGCCCAACGCAGCCTTACCCACGGAAAATTGGGCCTGATCAAGGCGGCGACATGTAACAGTGCTGAGACAAAGGACCTCATTTGCGTAAGTAAGGGCTGGGACCGCCACCGCCTTCCAGAGCGTCCTCATGACGCTATATTTATTATAAGAGTGGTAACCCTTATGTTTGATAGCGCCCGCCAGACGGTTTGCCTTCGTCGTCAAAAAATGCTCGTGGCACTCTAAAAACTTTCCCACAGTTGTCAGCTTGACACCAAGGTATGTCACCTCAGACACTTCTGACAAAACGCTGCCCTGAAGGGAAATGGGACCTGACCCACCCTGCATAGACAAATGATTTGAGAGTACCACACATTTTTCAGAGCTAAAAACCAACCCATACTCGGCTGCATAAGACCCACAAATATCTAAAATGGCTTGTAAACCTAAACGGGACTCTGCTGTCACAAAAATATCATCCGCAAAGAAACCCCCCGGTATTCTAAGTTCCTGATTTGCGCTGCCAGGGTATCGAAGAGGGAACCCAAAATTTGATGTTCGCAGGGCCCTATCTAATGGTTCTAGGTATAAAGCAAAAAGAAGCGGTGAGAGAGGACACCCCTGTTTCAACCCTACTCTGCTAGGCATGAAGTCCGTGACTACTCCCCCAAACCAAAAGCGATACTGCACATGCTCGTATAGTGTAGCCAGAAGGGTTACGAAAGGAACTGGAATTCCCAGGGACACTAGGACCGACCACAAACGCGGCCGGCTGACGCTGTCGTAAGCCTTACGTAAGTCTAGAAAAGCAAAAAACACCGGACGTTGCTCAATTCTAGCAATGTCCAACAACTGAGACACTACAAAAATACTATCTGCACCTCTCCTATCCCTCCTGAACCCGTTCTGCAACTCCCCTAAAATATTATTATCTTCAACAAAACGTTCTAAGCGAGCCTTTAAAATCGCTACAAATAATTTAGATATGCACTGTGATAGGGCAATTGGTCGGAACGAAGCGAGATTCTCAGCGTCTTTTCCTCCACCTTTAAATAAAAGTTTTATGTCCGTGAGCCCCCATGACTTTGGGGTAGCCGAATGCCGTATGACACCACTAAACAAATCACATAACACCCGTCGTGAGCACCCGTCAAGAGATTTTAGGAGTTCATAAGGGATACCGTCCTCGCCCGCGGCTTTACCCGATGGAAGAGCGGCTAACGCAGTATCAACTTCCTGGATGACAACGTCCTCATTTAGCGATCCATTATAAGTTAGCCCCACTCGGTCAACCAGCCCGGAAAGAGAAGCATGGCACTGTAAGAAAGCGGCTTCCTCCGTCCGGTAGAACTCCGAGACCCTCGTTCGTATGGCAGCCGGACCCGACAAAACTGTGGATCCATCCTGCGCCTTTACAGCCGCAACGGTCTGGGGAGGGGGAGGTGGGTTAAATAACCTCCAAAATTTCTTGCCCGCCAAGCGTTTATCAGACAGAATGTCACGTTCTATGGCTCTATTTACTTCACTTATTTTACTCGCAACAAGCCGCGTCACTTCCCGTTTAAGAGTGCAGTAAGAGTTCCAAAGCTCCTTAACATATTCAGGTGAAAAAGGACTGTTAGGGTGACTACGATCACGCGCTGCTTTGCGGTAGAGACGGTTTGCCTCCTTGCGTTTTTGGATGGCCAGCTTAATTTCGTGGTCAAACCAACGCTTTTGAGGGCCCCGCGTACCAGTACCCGATGTCTGGCCTAGCGTGTTTGATGCCGCGGATAGTACGATAGATTGGAAGTCGTCTAGCGTTAAAGACGGCGAACCCCTCAAGGCTTCGCTGACCGTCGTATTGTACTCTTCCAATTTTTCAGGGTTACCAGTTCGCCAACGCGGTCTGGGGCACGCCGGAACGACAGATGCGCCACGTCGACCCGATATATTCAAAGTCAATGTTAACGCGTTATGGTCACTGCCAAGGCTAAATAAACCATCCTCATCAATATCCATGCGCGAGAGTTTCTGGATGAACTGATCATTGCCAAGGGCATAATCGATGGTGGTAGCCAACCCCCGCGCCGACCAGGTGATCCTGCCAACGCATACCTCGTTCAGAGTATTTATGATAGTGAGGTCGTGATCGATGACCCATGACACCAATGTGCGACCCGTTTGATTGTCTCGACCATCCAAGTCCGGAATGTGCGCGTTAAAATCTCCCATGATACAAACCGGTTTTCGACCAAGGGTATTTAATTGGGCTAAATCCCTCGCGAGACATTGGAAAATACTGGCATTCCAACTGGAGTCCTCTTTATCCGTCGCTAGGTAAACAACTCCAACTAGTATCTCAACCGAACCGCATTGTACTTCTACCCACATGTGCTCGTCGCAAGAACGGACAAGGCGACACGGGGTAGTATCCGCCACCACGAGTCCCAGACCACCGCCTTTCTTTGCCCCACTCGGTCTATTTAATCCAAACCAACGAAATCCCGGACACGATTCTGGACTTTCATCATCGCGTAAGTGCGTTTCCGCAACAGCGAAGACCTCAGTGTTTGTTTGGATCATTTGAGGGTATAGTACCGACCACAATTCACGCTTAGGGCCCCTGTAGAAATGTTTACCTCTCAACACACAAATGTGCAGGGAGAAGCCAACTTACAGGCTAAATCCCAAAAATAATATTGAAAAATTAAAATTGCTCTGATTCTATAAGAGATACACGGAAATCCTTTGGTATATTATAGCCCTGTTTCTCCCCTTACCCACGATACTAAATATTTTGGGGAACATCTTTCAAAAAGCGAAATGGTCTATATTATATCTAAAAATAGACCAAAACCCCTTCATAACTAAAATTTCCTTCCGAATAAATGTTTGAATATCCAATGAGTGTAAGTAAGTAAGTAAGTAAGTGGGCCGATGCGATAGCATCTGGGCGGGCATTCATTTTGGGGGCTACCGTTTTATGGCAGTAAAAACAAAAAATAAGTTTGTATTAAGTCCCCATTCGTTTTTTTATACCGAAGGTATTATTGGCGAGCAAAAAGCTTACGTAAGAGTCCATTGGATTCGGTTTGCTTCTCGGCGGGAGTAATGCTTCCATTATTTCTATTTCCATTAGGCTAAAGTAATTCTAGCCGTTACGCCATTCCCGCCCCCCCTCTACCCATAATCCTCCGGAACGCTTTCTTTGCTGCGGGGGTTAGCCTCTCAATCGGCGGTGGTAGGAACCAACCAAATATCACTTTAGCAGCGCTATGAAGCTTTTCCCGAACTCCTCAATATACGTCCGAAACCCTAACGTCGGACATACGTCTTCTAGCCCAAAAACCATAGTGCCCAATAACACGCGAAACAAACAAGATCCAACAGGACCATTCGGAGCCCACTGCCTGTACACCAAGGGACTGCGGTGTCGTCTGCTTCACGGAACATCCGGTGGTAAGTGGACATAAGACGTTACCACTTCGCCAAAGTCCTTTTGTTCGAAATCATGTCTAACCAGTTAATACTGATCATCTAACGTCAAAATACCCAAAAACCCTTACAATTCCATAGAGGTTTAAAACTATACCCATATAGAAGTAGACGTACGTTTGTACGTGTACGTCGGGATGCGAGTAATTCAGAAGGCATGATGAACGTATATGCTAAAATGAATGGCTTTTTTTCCCCTTACAGCGGCCATTTTATTTCAGATAGAGTGCGCTAGAGTTAAGGATGGAAAAATATATATAAAAAGAACATCATTCTGGGCACGAAACAATTAAGAGATCCCCCCCCGCGTCCGAGCCTTTTTGCTGCTAGTGTTCTAACCATAACCAAGTACTGGTCAAGATAACGCGCCAGTACTTTAAGACTTAATGGCATGGACTATAGGTAAACTCATTTGGAGATTGCTTAGCATAGCTCCGAGTAATTCTCAAGTAGTTAAACTTTAACTCACGATGATTTAATAGTAAATCAAGTATTAGTAAAGATGGATGGTTGATTGGTTGAAATTTTCGGATTTTATTACTGACGTAAAACAGCGAGGCTTACAATTACCTGTAGCGACCAAAACTCGTAAAACTTATATAACTTAATCAGATAAAAGTGGTCCATTACATTTTTTATTTTACTTATTCTTTCAATTTTTTGTTGTAGGCTAGCAACCATAAAATTCCTAAAAGATTTAAGGGTAAATGGTAGAAGCTCTCGATCAAAACTCGAGGGAATCTTACTTTACATCGACTTTGAGTGGTTTTAAAGGAGTATCTCTTACAAAAAAAGAAAAAAAAAGGCAATTGAAACTTAAATAAAGTTACTTATACGGGACCTCTGATTTTTTCAAAGGGACATAATAGTGTTTAAGAGTGTCTTGAACCTTAGTTAAATGTAGAGCTGATATCCACGACCCCGTATTCAAGAATGGTTAAATTATTTGGTCCCCAGTGATACCAGAAGTGAGATGAGACTAGAAGTGAAGGGCTCTAGCATTGGTAATAGATCCTGGCATTAGTGAACAAATTTGAGGATTTTACGCCGCTTCAATCGCGCCTACGCTAGAGAGAAAAAAATTGGTCGAGTTCCAAAAAAATTCCTACCCCCTTCCCCTCAACCTAAAGCGGCGAAACACGGACGCGGGTGCTTGAATCTAGTTCGGCCGTCTACCATCGCGAGCGTCTCACGTTTTGGAGGGAAAATTCAGAAACCGCTACCAGAGGGCCAACCGTTGGTGTGTTATCAAGAATATTCACTTTCGCCGAGTGAAGAATTTGGTTAGCTCAGTACTTCTGGTCTCATCTCACTTCTGGTGATACGTAGGTCAAAGCATCCCTCGTTTTTGGTCCAAAATGACCCGCTATCATATCACCAACCACTCGAAAAATACTCGTTCTATAGCGCCCTTAACAATTCACTTCAAAATTAACAATATATTTTATTTTGTTTTAGGGCCAAACAAACCGTTTGTTTTATTTGTTAATTGGTGAAAGGGTCCTTTTAGAGTTTGTGTTTATTTAGAGATCATGGTCATTAAGGTAGTATGGTAGTATCTAAACTTAATTTAAGAAGGTGGCACCTTGGAAAGCGAACGAGCGAGCGAGCGAGAGAGCAGCCTTCTACCATCTTCATCTCCTCTCTCTATCTCCTCTTTTCGGAATACAAAGACACGTACGTAATTTGTTCCACAGTAAAAAGGTATGGCTTTGAAATCCCGAAGGTATGACCACATTTTCTGATTAGGAGCTTAGGCTCACGTGGACAACGTTATACTGGTTGGCGTTAGAGCATCTACCGAGAGGCCAGCTCTTCAGCTTCCCTATATACTAGAGAGAGAATGGAGAACATCCTCTCTCTCTCTCTCCTCTTCCATCCTACTCTTGAGCTTCCCCTCCTTTTCTCCATCCCAAAAATGAGACTCGATCCTATTCCTATCCCGCCTCTAGATTCTAGCTAGCTAGCTATACTACAAATTCCTCTACTCTTAAAGGACACGTGAAATGTATATTTAAAAAAAGAAATTCCATTATTGTCTTAAACAGTAGCTAGGAATTTACTACTAAAGACATTTAATGGTTAAACCTCAGATTAATAACCCCTGGATATGAAAGGCAAGCAAAACCGGGCGTTTTCAAATAGTATCGCCATGTGGCGCCCTCAGACGGCAAAACCTAGAACTTTGTCACCCCATGCAGACTACGCAGTTTTAATTGTACGGTTGTACCGGCAAGCCCTAGTAAACGTAAACGGTTTTTTTGTGTCTTCGAAGACCATTATTGCTTTTCTGTCATTTGATTTATCAAATTTATAGTTTAATCTAATTTTTACATAAATAAAAAACCAAAAAACTACCTAATTTAGTGACCAAACCTCCGGACCGGGATGAGAAGAGAAAAAGAAACGGGAACCGCGGATAAAAAGTAGCCGAGGCTTAAAAAAGCATGGAGTAGCAAACGCGGTCACGCGCTTACTGAGTCTGTTTGGGGTAACTTTTTTCAAAGTTTTGACTATAGGGGCGCTAGAGATGCCGATGCCCTATTCAAGTATGCCTCCCTATTTCCTTTCATATCCAGGGAGTTATTAATCTGAGGTTAAACGTAGCCCCCTAAATATACTCAACGTAGATTATTATAATTATTTCGTTTTCAAATTCTTTTTCTCTACGTTTCTTAAAATGGAAGTGAATATAGTTCAATATCACTTTACGGAACTAGAACGGGGATGCGTAGAGGAGGAAGGGGAAGTGATATGAAAAAGCGGTGAAACAAACTAGAAGGCGCTTTAATATATAAAGCGATACGAAACAAAGACGAAGCGGAAGAAAAAAAAGGAGTTATGTTTAGGAACGGACGGATTTTTACGACGCCAAGTTGTTATGAATAATTAAAAAGAATCTTGAAGGTACAGAGACTATAAATTCCTTTCCTTAAAGAGGTCGGATACTTCTTACGTATCCATTTTAATTCTATTATTAAAACGATTCCCGCCGCCCGGTTTCTATCAAATATCCGATACCTTTATACGAATTTTACCATGGCACTTACAACAAGCCTATAGTAAAAATTTACGAACAAAAAAAAATACTAGCCAAAATATTAAATAGCAATAGATTTTTTTTGTGTGCGTTGTGTTTTCAGTTTTCATCCCTCCTTACTTTAGGGTAAGGGCCACCACGTATCTCCACTTCTCTCTTCTCCCCCCCCCAAGGCAAGCACGACTTTAATTTAGTTGAGTTTTTTAAGCAATTTATTCCCACGCAAGGAAAAAAACCATATTTTCCGGAAAAAATACGACAGTACTCGGAGGAAGAAAAACGTGCCTTTTTACGAGCAAAAAGGAAAACTTTTTCTATCTTCTCAATACAACGGTTATGTTTTACAACCCCTTGCAGCGATATTATATTCCATTTCGTGATTACATGGTCAAGAAGAGTTCAAGAATGCATTACGGGGATCGTGATGATGGTCACTATACACACACACATATATATATACAGAACTGACCAATGGGGTAAATTAACATGACCTCAGTCAGATAAGTAACAAAAATAAAAAATCCTTTTCTGGTAATTTATACTAAAAATAAAATAAATATCACTTTGATAGGAAATAAACCAATGAAATACGTTCAACCTTTTTTTCCCCAAATCGAAAAACATGAACGGATATAAAAAGCTAGCGTATAAAAATTCGGGAGATTTTTTTTTCTCACGTAGGTTTAGGCCTACCTTTAAAGTTCATCTCACACAGGGAATTCCTTACGTAGAACTATCAGGGAGTTCATTTATCTACGAGGGAAATATCTATTAGGTAGGGGCTAGTTTTCTAAGGTATTAATTGGGATGAACTGCCACTACGAATAGGCATTGCTCCCGGTAAAGGTATAGAAAAACTATCCAGACCACTCTCGTCCATTGAAAAACGACCAGTAAAAAAATAAGACGGAGGTCTGAGAGATCTCACCGAAGATTAATGTATCCCGTGCTCTTTTTTATTATAGCCCAAAATAAATAAGAACTTTGCGTTTTTGAGGGTCAAGAATATATATATGATGTACTCCCGCTACGGTCAAGACCGGACAATATCCGAATATGATATACCCCATGCTCTTTTTTTTTATTACAGCCGGGCGAAATAAGAACTTTGCGTTTTTCAGGGTCAAGAATATGATCTACTCCCGCTACGGTCAAGACCGGACAATGTCCGAATATGATAGTGTACGGACAAGTGTTGGTTGTCATTTTTGACTCGTGCAATTCAACTACATATGTCTGCATTAAAACCAAATTTCCAAGAATTTAGTAAGGTTGAAAATTTAAGAAATAGAACCAGAGTTGGTCCCAAATTGGCCTAAGCCAATCATCAAAATTTGCAAGCAAAAAAATAAACCTTTTTATTATACGAAGTCTCTATTAAAATAGTCGATTAACTTCCGCGTTTAACCCAGGGTATCGAGAAAATAAACCTCTTACGCCCCAACAAGTCTTTTAATCCCCATTGGGAATAGGGGTGTGGGGTGTAACATTGGTGAATGAAAAGAAGGTCCCTGGAAATTGTAACATACGCCATTTACAAGATTTTTAAGGGGTGTAAAACGTTCCGGACGTTGCCGCCGCCGCCAGGGACCCCCCCTTACCATCCAACGTCAAATTTAGGATGACAGTTTTGGCAGCTTTTCTTTCCAAACCCCCATACCCCCACCCATACCCAAAAAAGAAAACCCCCAGTTCGTCTCGGGTGCCCCAGGAAAAATTTCATCTACCTCTTGGCATCCTTTCCACGATCAAGGACAGTTCATTACCAAAAGGACTAGAATCCACTAATCAATAAATTAAATAAAGGTACGAATACCCACAAAGATAACGCTAGAGAAATATCATACCACGTTTCTTAACTTTAACCGCGCTTCAGGGCTACCAGTAATTTTCCAGAGCGTCCGCATAGCAGAAAATGACCTTACTTTTACCATTGGCCAAGCCAGAAGGAATTAACTAAATAAAGCGTACACTTCTAATCCCGATTTCGATAGAAATTCGATGTATCCATTGGAAGGAATTCTCTCTTATCAAGGCGGATTGGATTTAATGTCGTTTTCGTGTTTCTGACAACGAGTAACAACTAAGAGAGGGGGATGGGGTATAAAACCCCCGCGCGCCAAACCTATATTTGAACCCCCATTCCTCTTATTCCACCAATGATCGTAGCGCCAACCAGCCCCAAAGTCTTCAAGAGAACCCACTAAGGTGCGAAATTTCCAACTGGCGATAATATTTCACCAATTTAATATTTACTTAATTATAATTTAAACTAAAGTACAAATAATAAATATTTATAGTCAGGGATGGTGTTCCCCAAAGTGTCGTCTCAGCATAGTGATATTACTCGAGTTTTAACTAATTTTTTTTTTAAATAATTACCGCTGTTAACTTCTATTTATTCGAGAGAAATTCAAAGCGAAGTGTTTATCCCTTGGGTAATCTTTACGAAACGATTTTGGCGCCATTTAATATTAAACTAAAACGCGGGAGGGGGGACTGACGGACGAAGTGTATACGTGTAGAGTTTGGAAGCGGGCATTTTAGGATATCAAGGTATCAAGGGATACAAGCTGGAACATTTTAAAACGCGTTGCAAAAGTGCAGCCGAAGCGTATCGGGGGGTCCACCGAGAATAAGCGCCGCCCTAACTTGACAAAATATACGTCATATCCCGCGAGTCACAGCGACCCCTATCCTATCTTACTGAACCCTTTCTGTACCAAATACACCCCCTTCCTACACCAAACGCAATTTACGGAAGTTCATCTACCAAAGTAAGCGTTAGTAAACACGACACGGCTATAACCCGAGTTTCACGATGACTTAACGCGTTAACCACCACAATTACTACGGAAATACACTTCCGATATTCACTCAACTCTTCTAATACAGGGGGATGGAGGAAGTATGGCGGAGTTATCTGCGCATTAACACTCGTTTTCAAAGCAATTAATCTTATTAAATGTTTTGTAGAGTGTTACTTCCCCCCGCGGTTTCCAGTTGCATCTCCGATGGAGCGAAGGCCTCGACTGTGTCGCCTCCCCCCTACATACCCCCCGGGTCTATTAATTGACCAATAATAACGCCAGGGACTAATTATTAGACCGTTGTAGGTCTGGAAAGCAAGGCGAATCTATAGTACGCCTCCTGGAACATCCAGCTAGCTATATTGTGTCCCTGTTTCAAGGCAGATAAGGTACGGGACAACCGGGGGACATGGCATCGCGTCTTTTAACGGTACGTTTCAAATCAAGAAAGGGGTTACGAACTCTACAACCCCCTCTATAGTTTTAAGCTTCATTTAACTTATTAAAACGGTCCCTAGTCAGGTACTGATGGGAGGCAAGCGATATTATCGTCCTTGTTTATTCGTGGAAGCGCGTTAAATTGGCTATGTTCCCGCTTTTAATTATTATTATTATTATTATTAACTGATCTCCTTGAACAATAATCAAGAGTCCGCCGAAAAAATCAGCCCCTTTAAATTTTAGCGATAAAACGCCTCATTTTATATTAAATCTATCGCGTAAAGTCCCGACTCCCAAGTGTCTAATATTCGCTTAAATATTTTGGACTCCGTATCATTGATATTTGCAAAGACAAATTAGTAGATTCGCGTAGTCTTTCATACACCGGGTCACTTTCCATTATTTCTTATTCGCGTTTGATATTCGCAATCTTAAATAACGATCACGTGATACGTGGCACGCGAGTAGGTATGTATTCTTATTGGCCTAGGGGCACGTGAGCTGTAAGGTACGACTATCTTTTATATTTTTATCGAAAGTTGTTTCTATACGACTTTTTCAGCATACTCTTCTTCCATTTTGGAAGATTGCGTTGGAGTGCTGCGGGAAAGGCCAAAAGAAAAGTCGACAGCAAAGTATCGTTAGTGGGCCCCCACACTTTTTTTTCCTTATCAAGAAGGCAGATGCATTTAGAGAGAGAGAGAGACTTGGTCCGATTGCCTCAAGGGCCCTAGCCTACCATTGGCCATTTACCCAACACCAAACTGCTAAAAACCTACACCTACACATACACACCACTACACTCTCGGAGTTTGAGTTTTTCGAAAAACAACTAGAAGTTCATTCAAAGAAGTGTTATTCCCCTGAAAAAAATATTTTGAAATCATGCAAATTCAAGCGCAATTTCATTCGAAGTCACTCAAAGTCATTAAAACAATTTATTTTGAAGCCTCTGAAATCAGAGAATCCCTCAAACTTTTCAAAACAAATCCCAAAAGTTCTAATAATATTAATTTTTAGTTAATATGATTTTGGTTGTGAGTAGAAATAAGTGAATTTCTCTTTGAAATCAGGTTTTGGTGGAAAAAAAAAAGAATTTAGACTTTTATGAAAGTCACCAAGTGTTTGAAATAAAATACACCCCAGTTTAGTGGCAGGCAGACTCTGCTATAGAGCTTCTTTCGGTTTTTTACTTTTTCATCCTAATATTCACTACGAAGAAGCTGCAGATGCGGCCAACCTGGGTTCATTTTACCTTCGAAAACACATCAGGGTTTATGGGGATCTTAACTCGAGCCTGAACCGAATGAAACTTCTTGGCGATCACCTCGCTATTCCGGGGGTTTTACAATCTCCGCTTTACCCAACTTGTTTTGGTATTAGATTTATATTGAATGGGGAACTTCTGTTTTTGGGGGGTTCGTACCCTGCCGGCTCTTCCAATTAGACGTGGAAGAGAATGGAATACAAAAAAACACGGACAGAAGGTACGCCCGCGTCCCCCCCCCCTGACGACGTAATACGCCATGCAGGCAACACGGCGAAGACAAAAAGAGAAATAAAGTGTCCCCCTGTCCAGTTTTTCCCGCCTTTTTCGGCGTTGGAGCCAGTTTCATTTTCGCGAGTGCGTCCTCACTTTCATTCCATTCCGATTTCGGAAAAGGCGCGGGCCAGAATATCTCGAGCGCGCGAGCCATCCATACTTTTCCCGCCAAAACCCAAGCTTTCACTGGCAACAGTTGGTCCCCTTCTAATTGGACGCGTACCGGTCACGAGGTAAAACACCGCAGTGCGACATAAAATCGGCCCGCCAAAAATGACCCCCTACAATTTGTCGTATTCGTTCTTGTTGTTATCCTATGACTTACAAAAACGTCGAAATATTTTAAAATCACGGATTTTTGTGAAGTCCACGCAGTCCAACGAGAAAAGTTTCGAGTTTTTTTTTGTTGTAAAAATTCATAGGTTGTTACGGTTGGAGTAGCTTGTCTATCATCAAAAAAAGTATACCATTTCAAAGTTGGTTATTTTGCTAAATAAAAACTGCATAGCAAAGAGAGAGAGAGAGAGAGAGAGAGTGCGAGAGAGGAGCTAAAGCTAGCTCATATATGGATAAACAAGATTTATTTACAAAGAAACGCGTGTCCTCCCACGATAAAAAACACGATTCCCAAAATTTTGAAAGTTGGAATTCTACCTCGCATTTCGAAACCTCTTCAGACGGAAATGTCCGCCAATTTCCTAGCTATACTTCCTAGCCAAAAGAACGCTTTCAAATTCTAGTATACGTCTGAATGTACCTTGCGTAATTCCGTCACCTTTACGGGATGCGCGGGGAAAAATGCGGGAGATACTGTATAAATATATAGTTTTACATAAAAGTAACTCTCATCACGTGTGGGTTACCTTCTACCGTAATTCAAATTTACCTTCTGAGCATATCTGTCGCCGAAGAGCTGGCTTTGCAAAAGTTAAACGCGTAAATATCAAATTTCCGAGAGAGAGAGGGAGAGAGAGAGAGAGAGAGAGAGCGAATTTTCAAAGACTATTTTTTCTCGTTGAGTCCCGAGCTTGTCTTCGCATTCTAAATAATACAAGATACTAAAACTAAAACAACAAAGGGGCGCATAGTATATTCATATTTTCAAAGTGGTAAATTTCGTTACTGCTAGAAATGGACCTGTACGCGCGTCTGTCTCAGGTGTGATAGAAGTTAAGTGACATTCCCGAGTCCATATATAAAATTACGAGTAAACTATAGCTTTCTCCGCCATAAATATAACGCCACTGAACAACTAGAAATTATATAGAACATATCAAAATCTATCAAATATTAATAAACAATTTACCAACTTCTAAATAATTTTCCTTGCAATTATTGCCTAATTTTAGATGAATTCGCGATATAACCAAGACAAGTCTATTTTTTTTAAGGTATAAAATGACGCGTAAACCTTATAGAAAACGTAAGCTATCAAAGCGCAATCTAAGATTACGAATAACTAGGGTAGGTATATCATTGAGGTTAGGAAAGATTCTTGGTTGGGTTTGGAGGGCACGTACAAGAGAATTATGGCAAATGGGCAGCACCATGGCCGAGGGGGGGGCGCGTGCTCCTAAAGTAACCATATATCTTCGTTACAAGGGGGGCGGGAAAGGAGGAAACAGGTAGGAACGCTTCTAATCTAGCTTAAATCCAACCCCCCCCCCTTCCTAGCTTCACTTAAAATCTGGGAATCAGGGCTGCCAGTAAGTTTTATATTTCTGCTTGATGAAAAATCAAAAAAAAAAAAAAAAAAAATCATATATACTGCTGAAGAGCCGAGGCGCGGGGGGCACTTCCTCGTACATTACATTTGTTATTGATGATTTAAATTGAATTAAACCCAAAATACGATCGTGATCATCCCCTGGAAACTAACTTTTCTCAATTGACTTTATGACTAAGGGAAAGGTTAGGGCGGATGAACACCTCATCGTAAAATAAAAAGTACAGTTTCTATCCGCAAAGTGAATTAACAAAAGTTGGAAAAGCGAAACTTTGATTTCAAGATATTTTTCGTTTCCAAGTCATAAAGAAAATTCTCATGCAAGGGGAAAAAATCGAAGCGCTTTTCAAAGTTTTGTTTTGTTTGTAGGTTTCTGGTTAAATATTAAAAGGTACAGTATACACTGGGAATTTATGTTAGACTGGCAACGATAAAGGTTGGGGTCGAACATTGATTGAACTTGCGGGTATCGTTCGTTTCTCCATCCGTGTATTGTTTGGAATGAATCGCTCCAATCCGTGGGATGGGTTTAAAGATTTATCGGATCCTATGCTAAGCCGAGAGCCGAAGCCAAAGTTTAAGCGTCTATTCGGCATTAACAACAACAGCTGATTGGTTGAAATTCCCCCATATTTCGTCCCCCTCCCCATTATACCTTTAAAATAGAATTTGTAATCGGCTTAGCAATAATCCCTTCGTAGAGAACACTCACTCAGAAATGTATTTGGTGACGTCACGATTAAATTTAAAATAATAATAATAATAATAATCTAGGCTTTTGTCTATGAAGGGATTTCCACACTAAGCCTGTGGCTTATTTACAGGTAGGTCCCTTTACATTGCATAGAGGGGTGGTGGCTAGCCCCTATGCCAGAGCTAGCCTACAGCGCCCTATACTAACTATTACCGTTAACCTCTGCAAGTTTTTGATGGAAAGGAGAAACCGGGTTAGACCGCGAAGGAAAACTCCTTTTAACAAGCGGGGAGAGAACTTGCAAACTCTACGCAGAAGGATTTGTTCCCAGATTTTCACCCGGTGCCACAGTCCGGGATCGAACCCGGGATCCTCTTGCTGCGAGGCGAAAGCGCTAACCGCTACGCCACCCCACTCTTAAACTTCTAGCATTACCATTAAAGACAAAGGCATAAAAACAAACGAAACATTTATGGCAATTTACTTGGGATAGACCGCGAGACAGAAAAGAGAATCAAATGAGGGTTATTACGCGAAAAATTGGCGGGGGAAGTAATACCGTGTTGACCTATAACCCCTACTTCGTGGTTGTCGAGATAAGAAAAATAAAATGGCACCAAATAGGCTTAGAAAACCGTTACTTACACGAGACTTAGACACGTTTGTAATCTCTGAACAAGAAAAAAAGAATGACAACCAAACAGTTTGCTAACCGCATCCACTATAACGTACACGTAGGCGATATAAATTAGGCCTACAGCGTAAATGATTTCAAAAAAATACGCCTATTATTTATTACGAGTCTAGTACATATTTGAAGGAGAGATTACATTACGTATCACTCCGCGGTTGGTTTATATTAATTGCAAACCTAGATTGTGTTCTTAAAAGATTAAGCTCACGTGCGGAAGGGGAAAAGGCGGGAAAAATATCGCGGGAGACTTTCTCGTAATAAGAATGATAAAGCGCGATTTTGTTTCGCTTTTCTAAGTATAGACGCGCGAAATTCCTCAGGCTTTGTGCTCCCATCTCATCCGTGGTACAAACAAAACGCGAGAAACTATGGTCATACAAATTCCTGGCTTCAAGCCACAATTAGTGACTACGAAGAAAACAGTGTAGAAAATACATCTACTGTACTAGAATTAAATGTAAAAATCTTTCACTAAAATTACGCCTCACTTTGTACTCAAAACACAGATTTGTTGGCGGGAAATTTATCTATAAAAAGGTGGGAACTGTTGAAGAGAGATTGCGCTCTTCCCTTCCGATCGCGTCGTGAAGTTACTTTCGAGGACACGGTCTCCGAGTCAACCATGTAATTAGAGAGAGAGAGGGGTGACCCCATTGTTTCAACCTCAACTTGTCCGTCCCCATACAGAAGAGGGGAGTGGGGCTCTATTATAAAAGCCAATCAATCTAGACGGACTACCCCTTCGTCGACAAAGAATCATACATTCATTTATACTATAAAAGCAGCCTGCAATCATGGCAACGCTTACAAAATAAAATTAACATATCCTCTTTTTCGGGGTGATTGCCCGTCTCGGCGTCAACTACGGAATGAATTATAAGATTGGTCAGGTGACCTTCGAATGACCCTTAGAGCTACGAGTCCGAGATTAAAGAAAGAAAACTATATAAGAACGTGCGTGCCTTAATAGAGTACGTACGTATACGCTATAGGCCACTTGGATGAATTTCACATTTAAATTTTAAAGCAGTTTTCTGAACCCAGATGCAAAGGTATTTATTTACAGTTTGGTAAATGACACCATTTTATTATTTATTAATCTAAAATTTGAAAGGTGATAGGTCAATTAGCGAACGTAGCGTTCTATAGTCTACTATAGTATCTTTGGTTTATGAGAAGCGAGCTAGTCTTTGGAACGACATTTTGCCTTTCGGCTTTCAACGGAATTGTCTACCGAGTTACCTTTCTACAAAATGAAAGTTCTCTCTTTCTCTCTCCTCCGTCCATCCCATGATCCTTTTCGATCCTGGCTGGCTTCTCCCGCCCAACAGCATCCTCGTCGGCTAAGCATTGCCCCAGCGCGCGCCTTCTATTTTACTTCTTGGCATCAGTAAAGGCGCAAAGGCAACTTCGGAATGGGAAAAAGCTAAGCCTAACCCCACGCGCCGCTATCTCAATACGCTTTCCCGCGTGGTGCTATAATCTCTGATAGGTTTTCTCTAGCTCCGAGCACGTTTCGATGGGGGCCCCTTTTCCTCTTCTTCTTCTTCTTCTTTGGGAGCGCGGGGAGAACGAACGAGTTTAGTAGTACGGTTAATCCAGAGTTGATATTTTATTCTAGGCAGTTTTTCCAAAAACTCAGGCCTCCTACACCTCCTTAAATATTAAAAAATCGTAAAAATAACCAAGGGGTACGTCACTTATTACAATTTAACAAGTACAGACACATTTGGTGGAATCTCTTTTTCTAATACGAAATAATGGAATCAGTCGTATTCCGATTAGTTTTTGAGTGTGTGGGTTAATTGTTGCGGAGTTTTAAAGCCTCGTAATTAAGGTTCATGAGTAATTAAAATACATATTCTTAAACTAGACATTCCGACGAAGATAATGGAAGTCAGAGCAAGTTGATATCGTAATTAGAACTGGAGTTATTGGCAAAAGAAATCGGAAATTGAAATTTCACTTTTCGATTTTTTTTAGAAAATGTTTTGAGTTTTTTCAAGACAAGCCTCGTATCACAAATAAAAATAAACATTCTTTAAGCAAACATTCCGGTGTACATTGTCTCTATTTGATCCCAATTTAGATCATTTACTTCGAATAATATACTTCGAATGTATGATTTCATTGATACATCCGCTATTACGTTATATGGGTGACGAATTCGGATAACTCTGGACTTTTGTAGTTGCAGCAGCCTGGGGTTAAGCCGCTAGTGTCTCGAGTATCGTCTTAGCTATTGGATTTGGGTTCAGTCTCAGTGTTACGCAAACGATACCGTGGATTGGCGATTTAGGATTTAGGAAATGGGACTTTTTGGGCTTACAGATAAAAAGTTGGTTCAAAGAAACGTTAGGGATAATGGGCGAAATGTTTGTGGTAACTTGGACTTGGGAGTTTGTTTGTACTCCCTTCTTCGTAACGCTTCACTCGCTAACCCTCGGGGTGGTAACTCGTTTCCGGGCTGGTGCTGGATGGATGGATGCGTCGGGACATGGCGGACTTTAAGAGAGTTTCGCAATTTCTTTTAATGATCTAATAAGAAAGTGTTCCGCAGTAATCTAATCTCGCAATTTTAGCCTAACATTTCTGGGTAAAACACTAAAATTCTTTCCGAGGTCAATATTTGGGAGGGTCAATCAGGGGGTTATAAAGTTCTTTACAACTGACCTCATCGATAATCTTACAGTTACGACCCCCCCCCCTCCACCAAAAAAAAATCAATTCTGAATTTCCAGGAAGTCGATCAAAAAATCGGAAATGGCTTCCCCATGGAAAAGTGACCTTTGCTCATTAGACGTGGTCAAGTACAACCCGTCACGCGTCGCTGGTTCAGAAAGACTTTTTTTGAACCCTTGTTGACAAGCGGGGTTCGCGTCGAGTATTTATTTATTTATTTATTTATTCGAAGTGCACTTATGGAATTTATTGTATATTTCGTTCAACACGTGTTCGAGTCCTCGGAAAATGGTTTTGAGCGCTCAAACATTGTTTTAAAAAATTTCTAAACTGACCACGGGTCATTTATATAAACCTTGGAATTATATAATTTAAAGTTGAAATTAATATAATTTGGTTTGAAATTTCAGCTCGGCATAATTTACTAACTTATTTTAATCCATCAGAAATAATTGTATCGTACATTCTCTACCTCGCGATGATCTTCTCATCACCAAAATGTGGTAGTTTCGTATTTAATTAATCTGTCCAGAATATAAAATGTCAAACTTTTGCGGCCGTCGTACGTCCTATTCCGGGATAATGTTATATAATTACGAAGGAATTAATTTCCACGCACCAAGTTGGAAGATGTCGTGTCACTAGACGCCCGTTTAATCATATTATATTTTCTCACGTGACTTGGCTATTGTTAAACGTCCGTTCTTAATCCTGAGATCCGACGGAATTCACTTATAAGGTGATTCATTAACTTTAACCAAAAGAAAACTAAACTTTTCAGAAGAATATAGTTAAGTCTTTCAAGGAAATTACGAAACAATATCGCCTTAGCGCCGTGGGAATTGAGGGTTTCGTTTTCATATAACCTTAGATCCTTGGTAAGCAGCGTATTTTTTCAACGAACATTTTTTATTTAATTAATTTCGCTTCTGTCTTAGCTAAAACAACAGCGCTAAAAAAGTTTTATCGTATCACATAGACTAATTCGACGTTAATCCGGTGCTATTTCAAAGCCAACCTTTACCACCATTAAAATTTTAAGATACTGAAAGTCGTATCTGTAAACTTTAACGCTAGGAAGGGATTGGGCCCTTTAAGCTTGGCTTGTAAACCGTTCGTAATTAGCTTAGACCGCTAGTTTTAGACTAATCTTGGTAGGCTAATGGCGCGAAGGAAATTGGTAAATCCCCTCTTCCTGCCCCCAAGTACTACGTCATAGTGTTATAGGGCGATAGCCCACCCAAGCCAAGATCGTACCGCCATACCATGTCTGCCCCCTCTACCAACTTACATCCAATCACTTCCGCCCCAGCTCAAAATAGGAGAAACCAAGCCACCAAAATTAATAAGAGCCCAAGCGAGCCGCCCTCCTTCATCCTTTCTACTGGGGCATAGCCCCCCTCGATTAAACAATCACTCGGTCTTTTACAAGCCACTGATCACGTCTTTAACCTTAATATACTTTAATAACCAAGCTACCTTTCTCGCTCTCTCTCTCTTCGGGAGCAGTTTAATCCTCGGCTACACTAAGCCTTACAGGACATCGCTCCTGCTCTTTGCTTTACCAAAATTTGACGTTTTTCCAAACGGCCAACTCCTTAATCAAGATTAATGTAATTCGATATCACACCACCAGGGGGATAGAAAGGCGGGGGACGGTGGAAGCTACAAAATTTGCATACACCGTGTCGCGCTGGAGCTCTCGCCCCCGCTTCTCCCCATCCGCAGCCTTTAATAGAGTTCGGACATAGTTTAAACCCTTGTAAGGGCCAAAAATCTATGGACCAATTTCGCGCCACTGTTGGAAAGGGCCGCGAAGGGGAAATGGAAGTAAAGGATTGTACGTAGAGTGGTAGGACAGTTGATAAATTAAATCTCGTCAACTATTAGACTACTCTAGAATTGGCTAGACTTCTTGACACGATGACGCATCGGTTTTAGAATAAGTGGAATTTCAAATGTTGAATTATAAATACAGACTTTTTGAAAATAAAGGAAATTCCTAGCTATAGTGGTTAGATTATTGCAAAATTTGCATTGGCAGTTGCAACGCCAAGTATTTAATATCCTTGGAAAGGGGAAAAATAGGACTATAACATACTCATTTAGCCTGCAAGATGGCTTCTCCCTGAACATTTGTGTGTTGAGAGGTAAACATTTCTACAGGGGCCATAGGATTAACATGGCGTTGTTTCCTCCTAAATGTCGGCTTTGCCTACTGATCAGAATAGTAACTACCTGTTTTCCAATTTGCTGAATTACTCGGGCCCTGATTATTGTAGGCCCAAGTACTTAGTATCGTTGGAAAGGTGAGAAATTGGGCTATAACATACACAAATAACTTTCCAGAATCTCTTATAGAACCAGAATTATAATACTTCAAAGAGGAGGTAAAGGCGAAATTGCGAGGTTAGCACCCATATCTTTGGGCAAACACTTGTAGTTTCCACGTGTTTTAAAAGTAGATTTCCGTGCTAGAGAAATGGATGGCAAACGCTATATATGGAATATGATAAGGCAGTAGGGGGGAGTGCTATCCCCTATTCTACCACCGACATAACACCAATTAAGGATTAGGGCAGCTAGCGGTTGACGCGGCCGACATAATTATTAATTGGCTGAGAATCCGAAACCCCCCATCCAACCCTCTTCCCTCCCCCGGCGTCCGCCCTTCGATATCCAAGGCGAGACTAATACAACCTCAAAATGATACCAGAGCCAAATATACAGCGTAGAGGTACGCGTTATACGTTTCCCCTTGACTCAAAAGTAGTCCGTATATTTTGGGCACTAAACTATATCCCTCCGCCCAACGTTTCGTGCCGGCGTAAAATCTAGCCAGCTTATTACGTATACGTAGAACGCCGGCGTATGCAAAAACGACTTTTAATTTCGCGCCTTGACGCTAAAGAGATAAATGAGTTTAGTTCGCTTATAACTAAGCTATACCGAACATCGTTTAGGCTTAGCTAGGCGCCCCTCCCCTCCCCCCTTCAAAAAAATCACCGTGCCAAACTTCTAAGGTTAAATAGGGTACAGATATAAATAACCATATCTTAACAAGATGCCAGACCTTGTTTATCATAAAAAGGCTTCGGGAAGAAATATTTTCAATAAAATTACGTCCAAGGCTAAGCGCACGCGACTCGAGATACACCCAACAAACCCTGAAAACCCCAAAATTCCTTAAGGTTTAAAAAAAAGGTATCAAAACTTTTTCCTTATATATAAATTTCCCAAATTAATTCAATATATCTATCTATATTTTTTTTTTTCGGTGTATATGTCGTGATTGGCTAATTACTAAAAGTATATTTTTACTTGTTTAGTATAAACAGCGTTGGAGATTATTAAAAGGTGATGATTATTTATTACCGTTCATACACCCGAAATTAAAATGACTCGAGCTTCAAAAGTTTCGTCGGTTGCCCCAACCAACTTGGGGGTTAATTTCTCGTTAATTTATACGAAAATATTTAAATTCGCCTAGAAGGAAGCTCATAATTTTGAGGTAAACCTATAGAAAATATCCCTATTTTTGTTAAAACATTCTCGATTTCTAACTTTTGATTAAAAACATTATTCAACTTATGAAACCGTAATTAAAAGTTTATATTTGTATAATAATTAAAAAACTCAACGGCGTGAAAAGAAAAAGGATTACTGATATTTAAAGTGGTTAAGCCTAAATCTTAACTTATTTTTGGAAATTACGTACAAAGTTGAGGGAAACAAACATTTTTCCCTTAAAAGAATTTCCCTTGGAGTTTAAAATTTGGGTTCAAGGAGACCGTTTTCTTCCGTTAAATAATTAAATATAGGCGCGTAGATTTTGCTCGAGACTCGAGTTTTAAATTAAAGGCCCAAAGCTTTATCGGTCTGCGTTGCATGATGGGAAAACACGTTCGAGAAGGTCGGGAGCTAGCTCGGAGATGGCCAGTTAGTGATAGGAAGCAAACCTTACGGGAAAACTGCTCACTAATTTGTCGTCCGTTGTAGCTACACATACACACGGTCACTTCGGGAGCCGCCCGGCCCGGTGTCCCGAAGATAAAAGCTAATTCGAAACTTACCCCCTTGCAACCGACTCAATGCTATAGGACCCACACTCATTCGCCCATTACCAACTAGAGAACCCCTACAAGAATTGCGTTTCTTTTACCCTTGAATATTCTTAGAGACCGTGGTCAAAAGCAGGGCCGGGTTAACCTCTTTCGGTGTGCTAGGCTAAGTATAACCAGAAGTGAGATGAGACTAGAAGTACTGAGCTAACCAAATTCTTCACTCGGAGTCTCGGAGAAAGTGAATATTCTTGATAACACACCAACGGTTGGCCCTCTAGTGGCGGTTTCAGAATTTCCCCTCTAAAACGTGACGCGCTCGCGGCGGTAGACGGCCGAACTAGATTCAAGCACCCGAGTCCGTGTTTCGCCGCTTTAGGTTAAGGGGAAGGGGGTAAGAAATTTTTTTGGAACTCGACCAATTTTTTCTCTCTAGTTTTAGCGCGTGGGAAGCGGCATAAAATCCTCAAATTTGTTCACTAATGCCAGGATCTATTACCAATGCTAGAGCCCTTCACTTCTACTCTCATCTCACTTCTGGTATAACGTCATTCTTTGATACGTTGCCTCAATCCAGGACCGGTCATAATTCTATCTTAAGAGAACTCCAATATAAATCCTTGTAAAATATCTTCCACCACGAGCATCTAAGACAATATTACTGGCAAAATTTGATTAAATTCAGTGTTCTACTACCTATATAGTAGCGCTAGTAGTAGAAATGGTGGCGAGCGAGCTACGGGAGTTTCCGAGGAGGCTAGGCTAAAACTGACAAGAGTCTCTCTAGATATTTAAGCAGAAAAAGGTTTTAAGCGCGCAAAAATCCTCTAAACAAATATGACCTAATTTTCTCAAGCCCCGACTGAAGTAACCACGAGTATTTAGTATCATATTGTAGACAACAATTCAAGCAATCATATCCACAATGAATTTCCTTAAAAGTTTCGTTAGGCTAAAGTTACGTAAGCTTTCAAAGTAGACTGGTCAATAGAGGGTTATAAGTTAAACGGTACTTATGCCGTTTTCGACCGTAAGTTGAAGAGATCGGTCGGGGGGGGGAGGGGGTGTCCGCGTAGAAGAGTCTAGTCCCGGTTAATTTGATAATCGACCCTCGGAGCGAGTGGGAGCGAGGGCAAGATGGACCAGGCGGGGCGGGCAGCATCAGAAACGCCCGCTTTCCAGCAGTAGCTATAGCGGCGCATCTCCAGAGCACCAGTAATTTATAGACTAAAGACAGTAAAGAGGGGGGCATAAAGGGGGGGTCAGCCTGGGGCAAAGATTACTTGCAACAAAGGCGGAGTGATGTCGCTACCATCTCTGGTGGAAGTTTTAAGAAACATTGATCAATATCCGCATTGATTTGAAAATAGCTCGAGTTAACTCGGCTTATATTCCTATATAAACATCAATTAAACAAATTATTATTTTTATTTGTTTAGGTAAACCGCAAAATTAGTATAATTGAATCTAGTTTCCAATAAGAGTAGTACTTCAGTGGCTTGCAATTGAAACCGGTTTTATACAAGAATTACTCAGTATTATATCCTTTGAGATACTTTTGGAAAAGCGGGGAATAATTCAAACAGAAATACAGACACACAGTAACTTGGAAAAACTTCAAATCCCCCCTTGCAAGGAAAATGGATTTTTCTATATTAATTGTAGCGAATAATTCAAAATTCGATTTTTTTCCTTAAATTTGGTTTAATATAAAGGCTTTATAAAAAAAGATTTTAGAAAAAGGAAATCAATAAGACAGAGGAGAGGGGATTGGGGGAGGGGAGGGTAGGTTTTTCGTCTTTCTTTAGAATTCCCTGAAAGGGATTTGACGCCTTATTTGTTTTCCCTTTCGCTCCCGGTTAAAAGTTTCCTTGTTCCACCCTTCCCCCCCTTTCCTTGTCAATAGATACAGGAAATACGCTAAATGAATCGCCCTATAAGACACCCTAACTCTAGTCAAACAAAAAGAAATAGTCATATTTACGATATCTACTCTTGTAACTTTACTTCATCCGGATTGGCTTGTTTTTCAAAGATAGCGTTTATCGCTGACAAAGGCTTAACGGATTTTTTTTTATTTTCATTCCACCCTAATTCTGTTTTTAATATTTTTATTAATAAGGAATTTTGATACGTTTAAAACAGCTCCTTTATACTAAAATCCCGATGGATTGACAGAATGACTAACTGAAACTTCTTTCTTTAGTCATTTGGCCACGATTTTAATTAGTAGCCCAATTAAAAAAAGACCTACAGGAATTCGCCAGAAATAATAAACCTAATCTTTAAATTTTACTAATTAGGCTTAAGAAATGTTTCGGTCGTGCAAGTTCACGAGATTCGATTGTTAAGCCTAAATTTCAATTTTAGGCTTAAGAAATGTTTCAATCCAAGTGAATTTTTGGAATTAAATAAGAAAAAAAAGTTTATAGGGGTCAATTGTTAAGCCTAAATTTCAACTTTAGGCTTAAGAAACGTTTTTCTAATGTTTGTTTCAATTCCTAGACTTGATAGAGGCTATATGGAATACGATTTTAAATTTGCACTTCCTTAAGTTTAATTAGAGAAATTTGGTTTATTTTGGAATATTAACATATTTAATTATGAAAAATAATAATATTTAAAAGCTAGAGGCGATGGGATCGCGGATGGGTCGGTGGGAGGAGGTTCATGGCGAGCAGCAACGACGAAATTAATATTCAAAAGTATTTGCACGAGCACCCCGATAATGGGTTCGCGTATTCCAGATTCTTAAGGCTAATTAAATAACTATGGGAGCCGAGGCCCGAATGAGACCGAGGCTTAAAAATAGTCAAGCCTCGAGCGGTGGGGTAGGCGGTGGGAAGAGAGACGATTACGCCGCGACCACCGACCAACGTCTGAGAATCTAAATTACTTCGTCGTGAATGAATTAAAAACAAAAAAACGAAAAGAGAGCGAGAGAGGGGATTGCCATCTCTAGATGTACGTACATATACAGAATGTAAGTACCGTCTTAATTTTCTGTTTTCTAATTAATTCCAAAAATGGGAGAATGAAAATGAGTGAAAACGTTTAGGGCAAAGACGCCTTACAGGGGACAGATTCCCCGTGTATTTCCTACGGGCCCCTGTAGAAATGTTTTACCCGCAATGCACCAGCTTTCAGCGAGAGAGAGAAGATACTTTTTATTTCGCGTTTCAATTTTTAAAGTGGAATATCTAGATTCCTTTTTCATCTATTTTTAAATGAACTTTCTATTTCCCTGGCCAGTGGCAACCTCTTTGGACAATCACACCCTTAAAAGTAAAATTATAAAGTTTCAAACATTCGCGTATAGTTCACGTTAAAAGAGAGTCAATAAAAGATTATTTAAGAAATATACGAGGATATTAAATTCCTTCTCAGTCATAATAGGACAAGCATCAAAATTTTATTGCCACGTTGAATGAAGGGATAATAGCGTATAAAAGCGCCGTCAGCCAATAAAGGCAAAACCCGTATCGGTTTCCGAAAACAAAGGAATTGTAGCATCGGAAACGATATTAAAGGTATTAAGAGAGTCCGCGCTCAAAAGGCTTAGGTATTGGGGGTCCAACCGGGGGCCCCTTTCTAGACAAACGAACGAGATCCCCTCCTACTCCCCCCAGCTCAACAAAGGATAACGGGGGCTGTACCCCGCCCACTTTAGATATACGATGGGAAAAGCGCCATATGATGTAGTAGTAGTAAGTAGAGAACATAACAGAAGGAAATAAAAAATATTACCCAGAAATTTGGTCCCTCGGTTAAAATGGCCCATTGCGCCCGTTCCCCTTTGTAATGTAAAGAAATATATAATACGAGAATTAAACGAATTTGCTTTACTGAAAATGGAAAAGAAAAAAGAAAATGTAATAGGGGTTTCTCTATGGAATTACTTTACGTCAGTTTTCTTTATTTTTGAGTTTTTAACGTTGAAATATTTGTTTTACGTAATTTAAAATGTATATGGAACTGAATTAAAGAAATAAATGGGAGAAAGTGAAGGGATATTATTACGAGGACGGAAAATAGAGCCGTAATTTCCCTCTAAAATTATTTAATTAAATAAATAAATCATTAGGTTTAATTGATAAATTTTTTGTGTAGATAAATTCCATAGTTAATTCTAATTAATTATTACTAAATTTAAATTACGTTATACGTTATCTTTAAGTAGACTAAAATAAATACGCGAATAAATCAAAAAATATTTACGAAATGGCCCAGCGTTACAAACAAAAGAGAACCATAGACATAAAAACAAATCAATAATCGGTAAAAAATAAAAATAAAAACCTAGGGCCATTGTTCCTAGAGCTCAATAAATGGGCGTTTACGGAAAATGAGAAAAGCTCCGCGAGAGAGAGAGAGAGAAAATTCGCCTTTTCGAATTTTTATGCCATGAAAAAAGAAGAAGAAGCTGAAGAGCGTATATATCCCAAAGATGGAGAGAAGAAGAAATTCGCGGAAGAAAAGATTGGGATAAAAAATTCGGAGGGAGTACCATCAATCTTTGAGACCCTAGTCACTTATACGAAGTTGGCCGTGTTTCCCATCAGTAGCAGACGGTTCCTTGTAATAGGTGGCCCGCACGGTGCCCAGTAGTACCGCGTGGCATTTTGAAATGTACCCCGTGCCCAATTGAGATCCCCGAGAACCTAAGACTGAATCGTCGAGGTAATATTCACGTACCACTCTCAAAGGGTGTTCGCCATCTTATCGACAATTCTATTCCACCGCGGCTTAACCCGTATCCCTTAACGTCATCCCCCCGCTTATTGTCTATTCAACGACGAAACGCGAACAGATTTTAGACGACAATTGAAGTTAGGATCTGGGAGCTATATACTTCCAGGACAGAGTCTGAATTGAAAGGGATGGAAGACACCATCTTCCTCCTCCTATCCTCTCCCACCAGCGTGTCTTCTTGGATTGAAGGTGGGATGGGACGTCTTTCTCATCTTGAGCTTCCATTTAAAGGGATGGTGAAATAACTAATATCACTACATTGTTTTGGCTCTGTATTTGACATTTATTTATTTTTTTCAGAGTACCTTTACCTTTTAAGAGAGGCTCCTCTATCCTTATTAAGTCTTGGTTAAACTACTTAAGGTGCATTGTGTTGCCAAATTTTTCCACCGTATGGGGGTCTTGGGAAACGTCGGAAAGCCAACGTCCTCTCTTATAGTTTCAGAGTCTGGAAAGCATTGTTCCATCTATATCCATCCCTCCGCTTTACTAATTCTATTACTATCCTCTCCCGATCCCTTCATCCCTAAGAAGTGATCCTCTCAAACGCGTGATTAAATTACTCCCCCCCCCATCCTTTCCAAAAGGTAGCCTACCTACCTTCTTGGCAAAACAGAAGATAATTAACTGGAAGTTTATTATCAGAGAAGTTATATCACTCTTTCTATTTTCCCCAAAAGTTATCCTTGTTCGTTACAACTGGAGGTGGATGCATTCAAGGGGTCCACAAGCGTTTTTTACTTAAAAAGGTCATAGGTGTCAAGGGTTTCACTCTGTCCAACAGATTGATTGCCTTTCATTGTTTTCGCGTTTATTCATTTATTTATTTTTTAAGATTAATTAGTTTAAATACTGTAGAAAAATGTGAGATCAAAAGGTCGGGGTTTAAAAAATTCCCGACCATAGGGTCGTAATCAACTTAATAGAGGTGTCTAACACGGAAGTTCGAATGAATTGGTCTAGAGTCAAACCATGGAGAAAAATATGGAGTAAAGACGTTGTTCAAAGTCTAAGAGTGTCAGAGAAAGCAATGGACATTTGTCACCGAAAAGCGTACTCGGGAAGAGTTGATAGCGGTTATTGCTCCCTGTTCCTCGATTCCCACGAAAAAGCCCCAATTCCACCCAACAACCTTCGCTGTCATATCTCTATCTGGGTTAATGACAAACTACACTTACTACAGCTCGACAACCACTAAAGACGTACCCCTTGGTAGAACAAAGCCCCGTTAGACAATTCACTAATATTTTTTTTTTCAAATGTACTTTGGGGTGTGATAAAAACATCCAAGTTCTTGGGAATTACTGTAAACTGGCTTGTATTCGATATTTTTTTGTGGTTTATACTTTCTTATCCCTGGACCACAAAAAATACCGAAAAAACCCGATGGTTTTCATCGTTGGAAATTGAATCTGGCGTACAACGGTAGGTAAGTAAGAATCATGTTGTTGCTAGAAAGCGAGCGAGCAGCGGCGTATGGCCTCCGTCTAAGAACAGTGGCGGATAATATACAGTCCGGCAAATAATTTTTGACCTTACGCCCGTAAGATTAGATAGGAATGGGCAGAAATATCGCCCTCTCAAATAAAGAAACGCGCCTATACATACGGGCCAAATAAAATATAGTGATTTAAAGCTATTTTTACGCGATTCAACTTCTTGGACTATAGCCCATCCCCGTTTTTATAAAACTAGAAAAAAAAGTATTTTTTCCACTTATAGAAACAAACCCGTTCTTTCTCACGAGCGAGAATATATTCACTTATCACGGGACATGATATCAATGAATGGATTCGTTAAAACGCGCGCGCGGAATTTAAAAAATTAAAAAAACGAAAGCGCGTGATTTTTGAATTATAAAAACCGCCTGAAATTACTTCCAAAATTCAAACTTAATCGTTTCTGAAGATGATGGAATCAAAACACTTTGGGCATCGGTGATTTAGACGTAAGATTATGATAGAAAGAAGACGGTGGCCCGCGGAAGTAATATTGAGGAGGGCAGAGAAGAAAAAACGGGGGCGTAAGGGAGATGAAATGGAAACGCAGGTACAATCAATTTGGTCCCCGCCAACGTTTTTCATTCTCTATTTCCGCGTCGACGTCCACGCGCCATGAGCAAGGACATTCCTCTCCCGCTGTCCCTCTTGATTGAGGACCCTAGTAACCCTTGGCTCCACAGCCACCCAAGACCAAGACCGAGAGAGAGAGAGTAAAAAAAAATTGTCGTTAAGAGTTAACGCGCTGATGCTTCGCCACGACAAAAAGAAAGTCGCCTTGGCCCTAAAAGAGACCCAAGACCCGAATATATATCTATATATATATCTATAAAAGAAAACAGTTTTCTCCAACATCCGAGAAAACGATTGGACTATAGGTCTACCGATAATGCCTTCGTCACCTTCTTCTTACAATCTAAGCAACAAAATATCTTCTTGGCCAAATTCCGATATCATTGACCATACAACGTCATAACTTTGGGGTATTAAAAGATACGGGAAAATCCTTTCAGGGAACCAAAGCCTAAATTGTCCTCTATTCAATGATCACTAGTACTTGGGGGTTACGCCAATAGGGGCTGGAGAAAATTTGCTTTAAATTGAAAATTTTCTAAACCTCAACTTTGGAAAGTCAGAGACTTGAAACTGAAGCCCTAATTGTCCTTTACTCGATGGTACTAATTACTCGGTCCACCGTTATATTCTAGTTAGAGACCTCGAAATAATTAGTTTTAAAATACCTGAAACACCCATCTCGGGTCTTAAGTCAAAAAAGGTTTTACAAATATCGTTAAAGTTTTGAGGGTAGGATAGGAAGGAGGAACTATACGCGGCGCGTGATAAAAATAATCAAAGTTTGAAATCGAAAAAGCGAGTTGGAAGCCTTATAAGTAAAAGCCCGCAGTTTTAAAGCAACCAATCGTAACGTTGGCTGGCTGGCTTTGGGGAGGGATACCTATAACGGCGTAGTCCCAACAGAGAGTCTCTTCGCGTAAAACTTTTGGAAAAGTGATTTCTGGGAAAAGTGCGGGAAACTTTTAAGTTACTTTTAACCAAGGGAATGTAAAAGAAATAAATAAAAAAGTCTCCTCGTATGTATGGCGTATGAACCAACGAAATCTATAAATCTGAGCCAGAGTAGAGATGGTAAAGCCGTTCTGGATAAAACCAAGGAGGGAGGGGGAGGGGGAGGAATAGGAACTGATCCTTAAAATCCATCCTTACCCGCGCAAGCACCTTCAACGTATACTTCCAGGGACTAATCTCAACACCATCCGACCCAAGGGGTCGTCGTCTCCCCCTTATAAAACTCGCTTTCAAAACTTAAAGCCATATCTCATAGTTTTCTTCGCTAAAGGAACCCCCTTCTCCCCCTTTTCAAATGACCCCCACGACCTCTTCGTATTATACTAACTTAGCTTCTTGGAAAGACAAATATTTCGACACGACGTTTCCTCGTACCTCTCTAGGAATAATTTTGGGGCACGGTACACTTGATAAGGCGTTAAGTTAGTATATTAGTGGGGGCCCATCTCTAGGGGCCTTGATAGGTGGTAGGCGCTTTATAGTGGGACGTCTACATGTTACGTCTCATTAACCGCTAGGCTAGAGCCAGCTCGACAAACTGTTATAGGTGAGTCGCTCGCTAAACTCTAACCCTAAGAGAGAGAGAGAGAGCCGGTCATGTACTTGTACAACCAAAAATGAGAGGATGTCACGATCACGCGTCAAAGTTGAATATGACCAAAGACTGACGGGATGGTTACTGGCGCGCACTTTTATTCGGTTTTCGTAAGTGGACAAACTATTACGGCGTATAATACATTAAGGAGCGCAGTTTTTGGCACCAAGGCCAGGCTCCTAGCTGCTCGAACGCGCTATATCTCTCTCATTATCCCCTGTTGCGCGAGGAAGTGGTGACGGTGGCGGAAGAACCCTTCCGGAAGAGTGATCACCCTGCGAATGGACGATACACCATACTATCACCATTTCACCACGTTCTCAGCGACAAGAAGCCTTAAATACTACTTCCTATCATTTTTACACCCAATATACCATGGTCTCGCGCTAACAATGAATGAGCTTGAGAAGAATATAATTTGTAGAATATTCAGAGCAATTGGAAGTTTCCGCCTGAAGCTGAATTGATTCTCATCAGAATAGACTGTAACCATTTCTATCTGATCTATTTCTACCCCAAAAAAGTTTCGCTGTAAGCTTAAGAAAGGGACAATTGAAATGGTTTAGCCAAGTTTTCCAGAAACTGGACCACAATTTCACATCCATATAAGTAACCTTGCTTATTTATTCGTTAATCTTTTCCTCGTTATGTGTTAGAAATTATTCACGTGAAATTCCAGTTACGATATTTTAATCTTGACTCACGTGGTGCGGTGAAGGGGAGGAGGGTGTTAATTTTTAAGAGAGGCGCATGAGATGGAGAACTATTTAAAACTATACTAGGTGGTGGTGGGGGCAGTCAACGCCAAACCCCAAACCCCACGCGCGCTCGCTCTTAGTTTTATAGCCAATCGAATAGGGGAAAGGGGTAAGGTAGATATATACCCCATAAAGCTAATGCCGGGGCCCCTTAAAAGCTAATATATTATACCCTTGATCAAAATCGATAGGTAATTAGCGTTATTATTACTATACTACAAGTAAACCTCCTCGCACCCCCAAACCTAAGCAATCACCATCAATGGCTCGCGGTATAATGGTGCATGGGTTAAACCTAGAAAGTTTTCGGGAAAACTTTCTCCCTCTGGCAAACTATTTTTCGGACCTATAATGTAAAATTGACACAGGTCATCTAGTACGATGTCCTTGGGGTCACATTACGTATCTATTCCATCTTTCGGATGATGAGAAACCATCACCGGGACATCAGGCAGCGAGGGTGCGGTTAAAAGAAATCGGTGTTAAAAAGTTTTATCAAAAACGTATCGGGACATGCCTGGTATAAGTCGTTTGCCGCCAGGTATCGCGGGAAATATATACAGCACCAGAAGATTATGGAATAACTTCTTTTTCCTACAGTTATAGGTATGTGGTTCGGAAGTAAGTTAGCTAGTGGTTGCGTTGAAAATCGATGAAGTGCCCATGCAGTTTGGTAATGGAGGTATAGCTCAAATGGACATCAGTCAGCAACCCTACTAAGGTACCTTAAGATAATGGTAGTCAACCAAAGTATGGGTTCAACTGACACCAAGCTTGAACTATTCGTTTGTTGCACTTCATCCGGAATTAAACACCACCACACGACCTGACAACCAAAAACTTTCAACGACGAAAAAAGTTATAATTCTTTTTTTCTCGTGGTTGGGGTTTGCTCTCAGCACCACCGTCTATATTTTCTATTACCATTTGGTATATCTGCGGTATATCATTTAGGTCTTTTGGATTTCGTAGAAACATTTAGAAGTTCATGTAGCAACCAGTCATCTCTCTCCCCTCATCCACCCCGGGGTCCTCAGAAACCATAGACGAGAACTGAAATCTCAGTTGGTCCTAGCCCCATTTTTGGTTTTGGGTTGAAACCGATATTAGGAAAAGTTTCAAAGCTAGATTCTATACGAGAGAGAGACTTTTGATATTTTTCCCATTCCAAGAAGATATACCTGGCGAGTAATGGCCCGTGAACGGTATTTACAAGCAGGTACGACGCGTAATTTCGGGAAACTTACCCCCTGATATACACCCTCATATTTCCAACCGCGATATAAATATAACCCGACGTCCGTAAACAAGAGGTATATCGCGTTCTATTCCTCCCGACCAGAATGTTCTAGCATATTTATCCGTATTTAGGCCTAAATTCTCGACTTATTTTTACTTCAATTATATATACTTCTAAAGTAGGCTTAGGTGATGAAGTCGTTTTAGCTTTCGGTTGAAGAGTGAGGGGAGGGGGAAGGGGAGGGGGGATGGAAATCCACAGTTTATCCTATACGGATCGGCGCGTTCAAACGACGAAACTGAAACTAGATTCTTGGCCGGACACTCGAGTCCCGTTCGCACTGAAACAATTATTTTACGCCAGCGATAAGGGAAATTTAAAATTTAAGGAAGAATCGAGCCCGCTTAAATCACAATTTAAGACGCGATATTAAAATTAATTTACTTAATATGAATGTTAATGAATATTCCCATTGTAAAACGTCTTAAAGACAGTGATTTCTCGACCAAGTATAGAAAAAATAAGACGGTGCTTCCCAAATATAATAAAATTGTAAGAAAAAAAATCACCCGTTCTGAGATGACATTAGTAGTAATGACCACCCAGATAGACATGGATTCAAGATGGCGACCATCTTGGATCCACGTCTATCTGGGTGGTTATTACTACTGACATTTTAATCGATTAAAAAAAATCCGCGGTCGTAGTGCATACGGGGCCTTCCTCTATATAACGCTGATTCGTAAAATTCTCATCTCGTATCTCTACTATACAACTATAAGAGACTGGCGGGCTTTTGGTGGTCGAAATACGTTATATACCTTTCCAACGGAAATAGAAATTCAAAGAGAGATTCCAAAGCTAGGAACCACGCTATACCATTTCCCTCCATCCACGTCTCTATGGTACCCTTAGGAGGTTATTAAAGTTAGCAGATTGGATGGAAAAGTCAGCTTTACCCACCAAACTAAAGAATACCTTCATTACCAACACGAATAGTAACCTTTAGAAGCTTGAAAAGGGTCGAAAACGCTTCGTGGTGTTCTGTTATCATCAATATTCATGGAGATATATTAATCGTTACGGTTAATATAAGTTGAAATGGAAGACGAAATAATATAAAAAAGAATTCCATTTCTTATATACTGTATAATGTGTTTTGGTTGGCGCGAGAAAAAAATTTGACATTGGCGCCAAAAAGGGTTTCCCGCGTTTATGACACGTGAATTTAAATAACACGGATATGTATCTATGTATTAACGGAAAATAATTTTACATATCGCGTGTCAATAAAGTTGTCACTTTCCCCCCGGGCTTATTATAATAGCGTACGGGTAGGTCCGGGGTTAAAGGTCATCATATTCGTACTAGCCGTATAGAAAATGACTAGACTAATATACTAAACTTAAATTTATATAAAAAAAACGTATGAACTTACGATTATAACTCTTCAGTAATTGTCCATTCACTGATCAATGACTCGAGCTTGTAAAGTTGTCCACTCCACTAGAACAACTTGAGGTCCTCTCGACTGTACTCATGTAGTTTTCCAGACGTTTTCTGTAAAAACAAAAGTTATATTTCGTTAAATTTACAACAAAGGTCATAAAAAAATAAATAATAATAGTACCTAAAAAATATTAGACGAAATTATTATTTTTTAAATTTAACGTGGGAATTTGAAAGCAGCTTGCAATAAGTCTAAAAATATTAGAACTTAAGATGATGGTGTGTATAGTCTCTTAGCCCCTTATTATGACGGACCATTTTGAGTCAAATTATTCCCATAATTTACAGAACGTTATTCGAATTTTTTTACCAATTAAGAAAAATTAAATAGTTTTTTTTGGGGGGGGGGGTATCCATCCAAGTTGCTAAGAGAGTAACGGTGAAAGAATAAAGATGGAGGGACGTTATAAATCATGGTTAATCTCTGACAGCTAATGGCAAATGAAAAATTACATCCCCGCAAAATAAGCTAGCCGACGAAATTTGCATTTTAACGCTACTTTTGAAATAAAAACTATACATCGTTCGCGATCAAATAAGTAATAAACCGAAAAGACTTCAAGATGGCGTGTTTTAATACCCGTTCAATTCATTCATCCAGTTCGAACAACGAGTGACTGTATACGAAAATAAGCCTTGGTTTAAAAAAGAAAGAAAAGGCTTATTCGCTTCAATGTTTTTGAGGCGGTAAAAATAATATTCTGATTCAAATTCCCTGACACCTCCCGGATTCCCTGATGAATCCCCGTGAGTTTCCCTGACCCTGCGTAAAACTGGACACCTATAGAGAATTATTTGTCATTAAAATTAGATGTCATTCTTTTTATATTTTTCAAAAAAAGGTTGGTGATACTAGGAATGAAAAAAAAAAATACCTTGAACGACCTTTTCATCCCTTTTTACTTTTAGAAGAAGAGGAAGCCCAAGAGGAGAAAGATGGAGAGAGAGAGAGAGAGAGAGAAAATCGAACAAGAGAGTCGAGCTATAGCCTTATCCATCCAAAAAAAGAAGGTCCACGGAGAAGAAAATCGAAAAAATCTAATTACGTTTGACACGATGACCCTGCCATAGTCCTTTTCCCTATACCTAGAAACCTCCAGTCCCAGTCGCCCCCCGGCCCCTTGAAATGACCACTAGAAGTAACGCGAGGTAAGTTTCTTCCCCCTCCCCCGCGCCGCTTTTTACCGTTTTTTTCCCTTCTTCAGGGGTCAGTACCGTCGGGGTCATCTAGCTCCGGTGATGGAGGCTTCAAAATTCAATGGGATCTTAACCTTCCTCCATCCGGTAAAATTGAGCGGCGCCTGATAATGTCTCGATATACTAAAGTGGACTGAACTTTCTTAAGGTAGCCTAAAGGATTCAGCGTAAAGGACAAATAGAGGTCAATTGAATTGAGGACAATTAGGCACGGATAAAACATTCTCAATGTTTGAAATGTCGGTATAAGTTGGATAACAACAAACTTCCGCTTAAATGTACCACGAACGTAAGCTCGTCTCGAAAATGGTCATATAAGTTTGACCCTCAATGCGTCTGCCTTCCTCTGGTCTTACTGGGGAGAGCCAGAGCGGGTCTTTCTTTTGACGGCAGTGGCATCGTCCGTCGATTGCCGGAATTACGGCGTTGGAGCGAAAAAGATCGCTAAAGTTAACCCCCTTCTTGGCCAATATAAAGAATGAACAGTTTGAGGGTTATAGAAGACTGGCATGGTGAATGAAAAAAAAAAAATAAGGAAACCTTCTCGAATTCAACATCGGGTGCCCTTTCGACTCCCGCTTCCCATTTGATGACGTCCACACCCCCCGCGGCCGAATTCGAGTGGTCACTCAATACCCCCCCCCCACATCCACTATTCCTTCCTTCTCCTCCGACACTCCGAAATATACGTTGGAATACACTCTTAAAAACGAATACGTTCTCTATTATGGGACACTATAAATCTACCCATTCTTAGGTTGGTCACTTTCATTCGTGGTCACCTTCAATATGTCAATCTTGGTAGGGGGGATTTTTCTTTTCCTTTCCTTGGACAAGATGGTCAGTGGTCAGAACTTGGGAATATATTCTTGGACCGGTTTGCAACGACAGGGGCTACTTTCCGTGTTAATCCGCCTGAATGGTTTTTAAACCGCGCATCTAAAATTTTCTTTCATAAATTCTTAGGCGTGAAGATTGTAATTAGGTCATATAACCGTTCCATCCGTACTATTTACTTTAATACCAAGTTTAATATACGTATTATTCCGCCATAACTCTCGCTTCTTTGTCAAGCGCGTTTGAACAATAGAAGTCTATTAGGCGAGAAGATGGTAAACGCGTACGTAGAATTGTCGGGAGGTGTGGCGAGGGGAGGGAGGTGGTAGGGGTGGTTCTTGATTACAAATCAATACTTGTCATATCTTAGAGCAAAGTGTAAATAGAGCCGTAAGCCTTCCGTCACACTGCCAATTGATTCCGTCACTAACATCCCCCGGCCGCACGCGGCATTATCGTTTCTTATACGACCCAAGCTAAAGAAAGAAAGACAGACAAACATAGCGCGTACGCCATACCCCCACTTGTTTTTATCGGGACTTCATATTTTGTTCGCTAGCTGGAGCAACGCTCTTTGAGGAATGAAATTCCACAAAGCAGACGATATTCTAGAAGTTTATGCGACTCTCGAAGACCTTAAGTGTATGGTGGACTTGTTAATTCTAAAGAAGCATTCGCAGTGACCTCGATATACTAGAAAACTAATTTCCCTAATTACTCATGGACTGTTGTCCTATCTCCAAAGGCATATAAAATTCATTATTATGACGTAGTAAGCTAAGAGTTTACTATCTTGAAGTATAGAGTAATTTCGGTTGAGAGGGGGAGTGAACTGTGTATCCCCTACGTTAGGGGCAACTTTGTACTAGAGAATACTATTTGCCCCCGGAAGGGAAGGGGGGATATCACTAAGGTAAGAGATAGAGGGTTATGACGTTGCCGTATATGGGAAAGAAATTACTCTATGGCTTACTTTTAGAAACTATAGAGTCACATTCGCTTCCGTTTTCCAGGTATAAAATTTAGTGATGAAAAATTAGGGTTAGGCCTAAAAAAGAAATTGCAAAAGTAACTTCCCCCCACCAAACCTGGAGTTTAATTTCCTGTTTCTTTTGATTTTGGGTTTGGAAAATGGCAACCCCGCCATAAAGATGGAGATGGAGGATCACTATGTTCTATACGAGAGAGAGATATCATATTCCCAAATACATATCCCTATATATATGTTATATCTAGGAAAGCGTCCATACGCCATCGTAGCGTAACTGCCTAAAGCATATAGTGTACAAATCCCATGGCCTAAAGGGTCTCTGTTCTTTCGTAGTTCAGAGGCTATACACACACACACATACCACTCTTTCTCTGATCAAACGGATTTGGGAAGTCGCCGCCAATTTTGCTAGCTATCTGTATTTTGTTTCCTTTTCGTGAAAAGCCAAGGCGGTGGTGGTAGGTATCTTGATACCAAAACCACGAGTCTCTTTCTTTCTCCCTATACACAAGAATCCTCTCAAAATAACCTCCATTACATAAAGAAGTCGGTATGGCTAGCAAAGATTACTATAAGACGCCATGCCATATATCGTACGGGTTTATTCTTTTTTTCTTCGAGTCTTTGAAAAACAAACGGGTAAATTGCAATAAGTCATATCATGAATTTACTCGTATACACACACGAATAACCCAACCTCGAATTAAAAACTTTAGGGGTAGTTTCCACGAAATTAAAAAAATATTAAAATTATCAAAAACAACAACTTTTGATTATAGTTTGAAATTTTCCTCGTAATTTTGATAAAAAACTTTTTAGTTAAAACCTATACTTTTAAAATTTTAACTATGTTTATCGACGCCCCAAAACATAACCCATATTTTTCAAAACATCTGCTAAAATATATATTTTTCCCAGACCTAATTACCTTTCAACAATATGGGAAATAGAAAATTATAGTGTTCAAACCCACGCTTTTGGTACGCTTGACCAATATTCGTCCATTCGTCGATCACAAAAGAGCGCGATAACTAGGTATCTATCTATGCCCATTTGGAGTGACCATACTCGGGATGTCCTCGGACGCGATGAAGGTCGTCGAAAAAGCCTTGTTTTACGCGGGAATTTTTAATAAATCAAAAGAAAACCGAGTAATTCAAAGTTCGGAATACGAGGTTAATACGGTTCAAAACAGTTCATGGAGACAGATTTATCGTGGGACGAAATTAACCACCAAATTTTTATTATTGATCATTCATTGTTACTTGCTTCATTCCGTGTGTAGTTGCGTCTTGTACAGCGCCAGGAAACCAAAATTTAGCGACTTTTTCTTTAGTTTATCGACAATAGTTCGATGCTTAACGTCAACGGTGACAATCAATTACTTTGTCTTTAATCAGGAATCAATTCAGCTTCGAGCGACGCAAATAAGTAATTACGGTAAATTACGAGGGTTCAAAGTTGCGTCAAGACTCGGGGTCCAGTCAACGATATTGGTTATATTTTCGGTCGTGTACGTCGCGTACCGATTAAGTTGCAATTACTATTGGGTCACCAATTCAATCGCGTTCGAAGCCTACATCGACGAGTACTTGTACGGTTGCGAATACTTGAAAAGCGTTAAATGGCTCGGCTGGACGGTGGTCATCGTGGAATTGACAACTTATATTTGCGTCGTCAGTTACAATTTTTTGGCCTACGTTTACATTATCGTTTTGAGCAACATTCTGAGCGAAAAATTAGACGATTTTCTAATATGGTTTCGACAACTCGAATCATTACGAGGAAATGTGGATAAAATTAAAAAAATCCATACCGAATTACTGGTTTTAATTAGGGTCTTTAGTGATTTATCTAGTTACGTCTATTTAATGTGGTTACTAGATTGGATGGAAGTTTACGTTGTCGATGTACCCAAGATTATAAGATGCGTTTGGAAACGTAAGTACAGTCGTATATAATTAAACTATAAACGTATTTATGGAGACTCGTTTCTAGGGGATACGTTCTACAGTCTTCATTATTCGATAGTTTGTGGAGTGACCTTCGTCAGCTCTCTTCTTGTTTCATTCGCTCTTTCGGAAATCCATTCCCACCAATCACGATTGATGATCGCCTTGCAATTAAAATTAGCATTGGATAAACCTTGTCGGAGGGATCAAGAACATCTAAATAGATTTCTATTCAATAAAATATGGATGAGCGAGCGCATGACGCAAATCACGGTTTTCAAGTGTTTCGCCGTCACCAAATCCTTAATTCTCAGCCTCTATTTTATAGTAACTACCTACGTAGTGTTTGTCGTCCAGCAATTGCAAAAAAATTAGCAATTCCATGTAGTTTAAGACTGGCTAAAAGAATTGCACTCACTGTACGGGAGTTCCCATTGTTGTCGATTCATTTTACCTATGTAAGTTTAGCCGCCCCCGTCTAAATACATATTGACGTCACTATGTCATTGTTGTCATTGTTATTTAAAGGCGCAGTCTCTAAATAAATAAATACAATGCAAAATAAAATTATCGATTTTTTCCATTTCAGAAAATCATTTAGAAATTTTTTAGTAGGGCGTTATTATTGTTATTGTTGATGAGGAGGGTACGCGCCCTAGCACCGATGCCAAAGGCATATTGTGCATCCTCGTAATCAGGCCTTGAATAGGCCTGTAGCTGCAGCGTAGCGAAGAATTCGCTCCACCGTGAGAGAGGAGACCCTCGAGGGTTCCAGGGTGTGTGAATCAAAATATTCTAATCTAAGCGAGGCGAAGTAGTCGCACTCGCAAAGTACGTGGGCGGATGTTTCTTCCATCTCCTGACACGACCTACAGAGAGGGTCGTCGGCAAAACCCATCAGATGGAGGTGCCTATTAAGCCGGCAATGCCCGGTCAAAAGACCGGTGGCCAGCCTAATATCCCATCTGCCGAGCGAAATTAGGTCCCTAGCACGAGACCTGCAGGGACCATCGACAAACAACTTTGTCTGTCTCTGGCCCTCCATGCTGTGCCAGAGCTGATTTTGTATGACAGTCAACCTGTCATGCAGACACCGTTTGACGTGCCTGTAGGGGATGGGGACGGCCGGCTCCGGCCCCAAGAGCTTGGCCTCCGCACCCCTTTTCGCAAATCTATCGGCTTGCTCATTGCCATAATATCCGCTATGCCCTGGCACCCAGTACAGCAGAACCCTGTTGCAGGATGCCAGTCGCGCTAGCAGGTCGAGGCAGCTACGCACCAGTTGAGAAGAAATCTGACACTGGTTCAGAGCGTTCAGGGCAGCCTGACTGTCAGAATAAATTCTCACAGTCCGTCCGGTATACCCTTTGTTAATACAGTAATCTGCGCAATAACAGATCGCGGCAATTTCAGCCTGGAACACACTAGCGAAGGTGCCCAGGCAAGCAGAAAAGCCGACCCTTGTGGTTTGACAGTAATAGCCGGCGCCAGCGCCGGAATCAGTCTTGGAGCCATCGGTGAACCAAATGGTTTCACCCCCAGTGCCAAGAGGCAGCAGGTTAGTCCACTCTGCCCGACTGGGGAAGTGGATACTGAATGGCTTAGTGAAATCAAAACTGGTGACGGTTTTGTCAGAGCACATCGTAAGCGACGGCTCAAGTGCGGCGTACTCCCGAAAGAGCTTCGTATGGCTGTAATCCCAAAGTCTTGGAACCCAACAGCCACTAATGTTGAGCCTGTAGGCTCCCATGACAGCCTCCTCCTCAATGAAGAGATGAAGAGGAAGCATGTCGAGGAGCACCTCCAGGGAAGCAGTTGGGGTCGATCTCATGGCCCCCGTAACACCAATGCAGGCAAGCCTTTGAAGCTTGCGCAGGGCAGCCTGCACCGTCTTAAGCCGGACCCTTGTCCACCAGACAAGTGCCCCGTAAGATAGTATGGGTCTGATGATCCCAGTATAGAGCCAGTGTACAGCCTTGGGGTTGAGGCCCCAAGTCTGGCCGACAGAGCTCCTGGTCCTCCAGAAGAGCATCTTGGCCTTCTTAATACACCGATCAAGATGCGGCTTCCATGTGAGTCTACAATCAAAAGTCACCCCCAGGTATTTCACCTCGGAGGACTTTGTCAGGACCTGGTCAAAGAAAGAGATATCATTGAACAGATCCTTAGTATTCTTCCTCGTAAAAGGAACAAGGACAGTTTTATCAGGATTAACGGTGAGGTTAACCGCCTGACACCATTGCTCCACGCTAGAGAGAGCAGATCTCATAAGCGCGGTAACAGTATCCGGGAACTTCCCCGTAAAGACTATCGCTACATCGTCCGCATACCCGAAGCAGCAACAGCCCCCAGCACCCCCGAGCCTCCCCAGGAGCTCGTCCACCACCAGGCACCACAACAGGGGGGAGAGCACTCCACCCTGAGGGCAGCCCCTGCTGGTAGTCACCCCTAGAGAGTCCCCAAGGAGGGACGCCGACACCTCGCGGTCGGTAAGCATGGACTTGATCCAGCGGCCAAGAGTGGCGCTGATGCCAAATCTCTCAACAGCTTCAGTAATAACCGAGCTAGAGACCTTGTCAAAGGCCCCCTCGATATCGAGGAAGACAGCCAGTGAAATTTCCTGAAACTCGAATGCCCTATCCAGGCAATTCGTAAGGCCGTGAAGGGCCGTCTCAGTGGATTTGCCTTTTTGGTAGGCAAATTGTGAAGAAGAGAGAGGAGTTACCGAAAGTACCTCGTCTCTGATGTACCTGTCCACCAACTTCTCCAGAATTTTGAGGAAGAAGGAGGTCAGGCATATGGGTCTAAATGCTTTCGCCTCGAGATAGGAAGCCTTCCCGGGCTTGGGAATAAAGATGACCCTAGAGCGTTTCCAGTCACGAGGTATGTGACCGAGAGCAATGCAAAGTCTGTAGATCTTGCATAGCGGAGAGGCGATGTGGTCTAAGCCCTCCTGCAAAAGCAGAGGGAAGACCCCATCGGGTCCCGGAGACTTGTAGGGCTCAAAACAGTTGACAGCCCACCGAAGCTTGGGAATCGTGACAACCTGTCTGGCTACAAGCCAGTCTTCCCTCTTAGCCCTGTACAGGACAGGGTAGAGAGAGTCAGGGTTTGTTGGATTAATAAAAGTAGAATCAGGAAAATGGACCTCCAGCATATGCTTGAGAGTCTCAGCCCCAGATTTAGTGTACACACCCTCCCGTAGCTTAATAGCATTAAGTCGATGTGTGCTGTCGTGCGCTAGAATCTTCATGACCCTAGCCGTGGCAGGGACATTGGAGATTTGCTCACAGAAGGTCCGCCAGGAGTCCTTCTTAGCAGCTCTAATGGCCCTGTTGTAGGCGTTAAGGGACTGCCTGTATCCAGCCCAGTCACCCGTGCGCTTGGCTTTGTTAAAGAGCCTGCGCGTGTATTTACGAAGCCGGCTGAGATCCGCGTTCCACCAAGGGACAAGCCTCAAGCGGTTGACGGTCTTAAGTGGGCAGTTCCGGTGGAACGACTCCATGATGGAGCACTGTAAATCACCAGCAGCCCGATCAAGATCCTTAGGTGAAGTAAGTTTAAGAGTGTGACCCCCTCCGTAGCGTAGGATTAGGTCTTCCCTATAGCCGGCCCAATTAGTCCGTTTTGGGTTGCGTATCTCCGTCCCCGCCGGGACAGAAGTAATCGCGACAGTAAAGCAGATGTGCCTATGATCCGACAGAGACGGTTCATTTGACACATGCCAGTTAGACACGGAAGACACGAGGTTTTCTGTGGCTAGCGTGAGGTCAATGACCTCCCTTCTATTAGAAGTAACAAAAGTAGGTTCATTGTTTTGATTAAGAATATAGAGTTTACAACCAACTAAATATTCTAGTAAATCATCACCCCTCTTGTTGCAGTCAGAGCTGCCCCACGTGATGTGATGAGCATTGGCATCGCAGCCAATGATTAGTTTGTCCCCTCTCTTTTCACATTGATTGACCAAATTGATCACCTCAATTGTCGGGAGAGAGTCCGCGTCGTGGGCAAAGTATGCGGAGGCAGCCGTGATAGTCAACTTGGCATGCCCAGTGGCCAGGACTAGATTCACGGCCGCCGTGTCCTGGGATGTGTACAGCGGTAGGGAGATACAACAAAGATCCCTCCGAACCAAAATACACGCCCTAGGTCTAGCAGCAGTTTGGTCATAGAATAGTGACCCCGCCGCGTCAAGACCGAGGATTTTGCCATGGCAAATCCACGGTTCTTGTATGAGGGCCAGATCAAGACCCTCTATAGCAAACCTCCTGCAGAGTACCGCAGAGGCCGCCTTACTATGGTGCAAGTTGATTTGAATTGCACGTAGCGTCCCCATGGTCCCTAAGAGAGGGGTTCAGAAGGGACCTAGCTACACCTCATCGGTCCCGAGAGGGCTAATGGCACCTCCCCCCCCCGACAGGCGAGCTCCCAGTCCCAAGATCCTCCCCCTCACCAGGACCACTAGAACGCTCATCGGCTGAACCCCGAAGGGTCCCATCCGATTCTTCCAGTAGGGTGGACTCATCCATGGAAGAACAGACTTCCGAATGAGCCACCCCCCCCTCCCCCTCTGTGCCTAGAGCGACACCAGAGAGTAGGGCGTTTCGAGAATATTCTCTTTTATTCTGTCCTTGTTGGTGTCTTTCGTTTTAGCCATGTTTGTCAGAATCGCGAAGTTATTATTCAGTCATTTAAAAGATGTCGGGAATCGAAGAGCGCGGTTCTCTTCTTCTAACAATATTGACCAAGTTCGGCCTTCTAAAAAATGCGCGTAACCCTAAAACAATCGTTCTATTGATAATCACCCACTTGTACTTTATAAATTGTTGCGTCTATTCAATTCGATACGCGTTAAAAACCGATAAATTCAGCATGTTGTTTTTTAACGTCTCGGCCATGGTACGATGCGGTATTTCGGCTTTTACGGTGGCTTACCTGTGTCGAAACCACGAGGAAATAAACAAGTTTACCAAAGTGGTTTCGCGGAGTAACACCGAGTATAAATACGGTTCCGTTTTCTTGCTAACTCTTACGACGTGCGTCATTATTTTCTACGTCTCTGTTCACCTGAATGTATTCCTACAAATTGACAACGTCAAGATACTGTCCGCGCAAATTGACCGCTTCTTGTACAATCTCCAATTTCTATCGGTTTATCCGTCGATGGCCAAAATGAGCCTGATGGGCGAATCCGTGGTGTATGTCTTTTGCATGGTACCCGATTTCCTGGGTCAGATATTCGTCATTGACTCGGCGTGGCGTTTGAATCGGATCATGTCCAACTTCGATGTAAAGTTGTTCGAGTCGGGAGTAGCTTGGCGGGTTGAAAAGGTTAGCGTCGAACATACCACGGTTTTAATCACGATCGACAAATTTAAGAAGTTATTTGGAGTCTTATATTTCTTATGGTTAATCGATTGGGTAATGTTTTTCACGGTTGACACGCCATCGTTCACGGTACTTCTGCGATCTGGTGAGTTGATAGATACAAAATAATAAGGACACGTCATTATCAAGTTGTCCTTGACCTTCCTTATTATCTAACTTCATTCTTGATGGTAATTCGTCACGCTATGAAGAACTATTTAATGATTTATTCGACAGATTACGCCCCAACACAGACATTGTATTTTATAATCTCAACTTTCGCAACTATCACATTTTCTTTGACGGTTTCCTTCGCCTTGTCAGATGTCCGAAGCAATCATATTCTGACTCATCGTCGTTTGCACGCCAACTATTTTAAATTGGTTCAAGAAGAGCGGTATTCTTGATGAAGAAATTCAGTACGGCCGAACCAATAGCGCAAATTACGTTGCTTAAATATATTCCGGTTGAAAAATCCCTTATTTGCAGCCTGTATTTATTGGCGTTTAGTTACGTCGTCTTTTTCGCGGATCAGTTGCAAAATGAAGTCTTGTAAATGACAAAGTTACGCGTCTTCTTGTTAAATCCTCGACTTTATCGATACAATTAGTAGTTTTCTTCGGGTTTTAACTTTCAACTTGGAAAAATATATAGAAGCACACGAAATTATGTGAAAAACCTGTTATTTACATTGTAGCAACGTATCTTATCTTATAATCAAGTTTAGGTCAGCGCGAGAGCCGTCTCAAAGCAATTACCTTAATCCCAAGCATAAATAGAATACTGATTAGCGATCAAAATGCGTCGACCATTTTGCGACAGTACATTGTATAAAATAACCATCTCAATTGGATTATTTAAAGCTAAGCATTATACCAAATCTAAATCAAAATACGGGAAATATTTCCCGAAATTCCTTCATTACTGGAGAAATATTTTAGCATTACTAATTATGTACGGTTCCACCTCAGCCACTATTATAAACACAATTCACTTTAGTATTCAAAGCGAAAGAATCTGGGAGTTTTTGTTCAACGTGGCGGGGTCAGCGCGAATGGCCGCTTCCTTATATTCGGCTCAACATCTTTATAACAACACGGAATTGATGTTAAAGTTCGCCAAGAAATTATGGACCACCAGAAGAATGTACCTCAATGATGAAAATGAGGACCACCTTCGTCGAAGGACTTTAGGCGCGATGTTAGCGACGTTACTCATCTTTGTCACGTCGCATTACGGTTGGTTATGGTTCGCCGATGAATCGGACGTCGATTATTATATCAAAGCTTACCTTTACAACTCAACTATCTTAAGAAACGACCATGTACTTTACGTGACTTGCGCAAATATTCAAATAACGTTATACCTGATCTGTTTTGTGCCTTTACTGATTTCCCAGTGCCTGGCTATCAGTTTCGCCTTTCATTTGCGAGAAATGATAAAGGCCTTATTGGCAATGGTAAAATCGCCTACTGACCTCAGTGTATTTGAAGACGTCAACGATTTACATACGGATCTAATGGAATTGATCAATGATTTTAATGGAATTTATGGGACAATATATATATACTGGTTATTGGAATGGATCGCATATTTCGTTGCTGACGTACCAACTTTAATTGAGGCTATGCCAACAGGTAAGTTTCATTTTTTTTTACCAAGGCCCGAGTTAGAAATAAAATGCTTCTGGTCAAATATTTTTCCAAATTACAGAATCAACCAAAAATTCACTGAATTCAATTGGAATAATTTTCGTGGGAATCGCCACTTCGCTACTAGTTTCGTTTTCATTGTCCGAAATTGAAAGCAAACACCGAGAATTCTTCAGGGAAATTCATATGTCTTTGACAAGTAGCGTGACTGTTTTAGACGCGAGACTGATACGATTGCGACACGTTCAAGCGAAGTCGGCTTCTAACACCTTCAAATTTATGGCTTTCAAATACTTTCCCATAACAAAGGCTTCGATTTTTAAACTTAACTTTTTTTTGATAACATTCGTAACATTTATCATCGATCAAATGTTTGCCGCCGATAACTTATACGGATAATTAGTAACCTGAAATTTAATTGGTCATAACTTTTGTTCTAAAATAGACAGCTTAAAATTGAAGCTACAGTTTGAAAGAGCACATTCCGTAGAGTAATTGCACCAAGTATCACGAAGCTTGCTTTAAAAATAAATCCCACAAAATTAAATAAAGTTTGGAATTACTAAAAATAAAATGATACTAGTCTAGTCTATCGATAAAAAAATCCTTCGATGTAGGAAACACCGAATTCGTTAAAGGAAAAAGGAAAAAGGAAGCAAGGAAGGCAAGCCCCAAATTTTCCAATCACGACTCGATCACACGGAAGATTGTTTAGACAAAAAATTTCTCCTAACCATCCTTTACCGAGGAGACAAGGAGAGAGGGGCACAATCCCCCCAGACTAACGAATCCCCTTTTAGTTGGGTGGGGGGCATGGGCTTGTCTACAACGATTAAGGAGTATGGCTTGTGTGGAAAAATTCAACGGCTTGTTATTAATTACGTTATCCCTAGATTTATTTTTATAAAAAGCGAAGCCTTGGCTGCCAAGAGATCGAAAAATGAATCCGAGGGAGGAAAAGCAGGGGGAATATTGCGAAATATAATTACTTTTGCTACGTTAAGTTAATTTTCAAACAATAAACGGGTGCTGGCATCTCCGAGAAAAGAGTTTAAAAAAAAAAATACATCTCCTTCGACGGAATCCATATGTTCAAGAAAATGGTTTGTTAAAGAGACGATGAAATAAAATTCCGCGATTGATCTTAGACCTAATACTAGCAGACGACAAAATCAAAGCGTATCCAGTTACTACGAGAAACACACCTAACTAAGCCTTGTCTTTCTATGTATACGGTATAGGGAAGTTTAAAATAAAACCAACTCATTTCTTGAAAAATTATTACTTCCAAGTACAGAAAGGCAGATAGAGAAGGAGGGAGGTAAGTTTCCCCCAGCGTTTATTTACGATTTTGGCGCGAAATAAGAATATTAGCCAGGAAGAAGGGGTATACTAACTACACCCGAGGTTCAAACTAGAGAATGCGTGAAAAGGATAATTTCTGTCCACCAAAAATCATCTCGAGTATATTCGGGTGGGCTGTCTCGAATCGAACCCGAGTCATATTTCTCCGACGAACCCAAACCCAATGTAGATCCTACGTGAAACGAATTCGGCAAGAATAAAAGGTGAGCTCCAAATGTAACAACGCTCCAAATTTATCGAGTCATTCCTCGGTTAATAAATTCGAAAAATTCCCCTAACTATAAATAACGATCGGGGGGGGGGGGATATCTCCCCTGATGCCCCACAACTATTATTGCCCCTTGAATAAAATACATAATTGTCTAGGGGCATTCTTGGACTTACAAAATTATTACCGTGATAATGCCCTAAATATAATGGTAGTACGCCAGCTCCTCTACAGTCTTATTAACCCATTCTCTTTGAAAAGAGGAAGATGGCCAAGGGGGGGGGGGAGTAGGGAGGTTGGAGCCAGTAAAAACCCCCGATTCCAAAACGCGTTCGGAGAAAGAGAAAAGGCGCGAAATATACGGCAATGACTCTGGATATGGCGCTAAATAAATTTAAATATTCTACTGTTTTAAACCCTCCTTGAGTGGGTGGGAAGAGGGGGCGCCTTTTGGGGGTTGGGGTTGAGAGGATTTCCAAATGTGAAGTGGGGGAAAAGGATTTTACGGAACCAAAGAGGATGCGGAAGAGGGGTTGGAATAGCCTTTCACAATCTTACTGGACCATCATAGATAACCTCTTTCTATACGGGTTCAAAATGAAAATACAAATTTGGGTAATAAGTGAAGCGTTTTTGGTATAAATGATATTTTAGCGTTGTTTATTTATTTATTTGTAGTAGCTTAAAGAAATATTATTGTGTCGAACCCCTCGATCCCCATTAATGGCAGAACTCTCCATCCAGTATCCTAAAACCACTTTGTTGGGGGCAGTCTTGGACCTACGCACCTGCCAAAATTCCCCCGCGGTTCCTATAGTGGAGGGGGATTTAGTTACCGGTAGCAAATACTGATGGTAGTGGGGTACACGTCATGGCGCTGATTCAGTTGGCCATAAACGCGACGAGAGAATCAGTCTCTCTCGACTTCATTTATATTTCAAAATGCTTTCCTTATGAACCATACCAGGGATAGATAGACTTTTTTAAGACGGAATTCCCAACGGTTAATATTTACTTCAGTCCGACTCATAGACGAGTACATAGCCCCTTCCTTCAACACGTAACCAAAAAATTAAATTTTCTTATTGGCTCACTAAAACTACGTATTGGTGACGTTGCTGACAAGGAGGGCCAATAATACGTAATTCCTGTTTACATCTGTCGCTATGACTACGACCCCTCTTGCGTTGTACCAGAGCCCACTCGATCCGCGCTCCCGGACGCTGCGCTGCTCGCGCTATATAGCGCGAGCAGCTTACGTCGTGATGCGCGTGATCGAGTGGGCTATGGTTGTACAGAAAAGCATCTTTACAGGGGTTCAAAATGAAGCTGTCTAAAAGCAAGGGCACGGAAATTATTCGGGAATTGTTTTTAATAGCAATTAAGAGGTAGGGAATTTATTGCCGGTGTTTTGGATTTGGAGTACATCTGTAAAGGGTGAAAAGTGTTCGCTAATTCTTTCTAAAGCCAATCATGTCTACTATCCTCATAATTTTGTAAGCGAATTTGATGAAGTTAACCAAGGCTTAGTGAATGGCCAGGAGTTTTGTGAGCTTAGTGTTTTGTTAAAACCTGTTCGTGTTGTAATATCTATGAAGGCTTTTAAAGCATCACTACAACTTCATCAAAGAGAAATAAATCGTATTTCAAAATGTGTTTTGATTTCAAGCCCTATGTCTTGTGTTACTTCCATTTTTAAACAATGTTCTTTCAAAAATTACAATCGGAGCCCAATCCATTCCAACTTGGCAGACGACGTTTATTTGACCCGGATATACATACAACGCCATAATGAAAATAAGACCCGCCTCTTCTTTCATACCCCCCCCCCGTCACGGGTAAGGGGGTCGTGGACTAGGACGCGCACCCGAATAACCCTGTTACCCATTCCGTCTTAAAAAAGTCTATCTATCCCTGACCATACATAGAGAATAATAACTCGGTATTAGAATAGTTTTATGAAGATTTTTTAAGGAATTATGGGTAAAAAGAATCGACCCGTGACTGAACTTGGAAGAAAACTGAATTTTCTTGAGCTTAAATCAATGTTTTTTTCGACTGGGAAAAATAGCTAAGCCTAAATTTTAAAAATTAGGCTTAAGTGGAATCACTTCCTCGTGTTTCCGCGCGAGATGCAAGATTTCGCCAGAAAAACTCAATTGTTAAGCCTAACTGGAACAAATGTCGTTTGGCGAGTGTTGCGCAGTTGTCAAGATAATGAACTAGGGTTTTATCAACACTTACAACGTCGCGAACCTTAGAGTCTATAAAATAATTAAAGGGGTCCATCTCGAAATGTACGGGGACTGACACTCCCTTTTCCCGGCCGGGGTCTATATAAGCGTTCATTACAGAACGGAATCTAAATTGAGAATTGGTTGCTTGATATAAACGCTGCGGGCTCGATCATTTCCATAAATCGGCCATTAAGCGTAGCGTCTCTATGCCCCATCTTACCACCTTTTCCATATTGCGGCCCAACCAATATTACCAACCCCTTTGCCAAAGGGGAGCGGCGAGGGAAGGGCTATGGAATTCGACGCTACATGGTATTATTCAGTTTTATCGATTCTAAACAAGCCAAGCATGATTCTCCGAAAGGAAATACATTTCTTAACCTCCCTATTTCCTCAATACTCGTGGGCTTATGACGTCAGAACATAACGTCATCTGATTTCAGCCATACTGGGTTTTTTTTAACAAATACCATAAGGGGCATTTTCTTCACCTAATAGTCCAACTCTCAGCGTGAAAATATTAAAGAGAAATACGACCATTTTTAAATACACAACGTTGTAAGTTCGAGGGTATATCGCCATGAAGTGGTCCGGTCTTAATTAAAAACTAAAGAAAATCTATGAAAGAACCATAGGTTGGGGACCATATCGAGCTGGGGCTTTCCAGGGATACAAGGAAACGGATGAAGTCCCATCGCGTCCGAATGGGGTTTTACCGGATAATTTCTCGTCGTAGCAGTGACCCTCGTACGGTCTTAAGGTTTTTCAACATCGACCGGCCACCGCTTTTTTTAAGGGGGGGGGGTTAAACCTAAAACTTCTAGGGACTGTTTCTAAATTACTGAATGTTAACAAAGAATCAAGACTGCCTCAGTTAACCAATTATGACAGAATTAGTAATTATTGAATTAATGTATAACGCGATAAGACTTTTAGGAGACCGTTTTAGTTTTTATGGAGTAATATCCGACCCCCCGGTTTTTAGATGTCCGAAGGGAAGGTTGTACTCGAGGTCACGCGTATCTGGGATTAGTGAAGTCAGAAGAAGACCGGGGGGCGGATGGGGGCACAGAAAGAGAGCGGGACGAACAAAGCTGATGACGGAAAATGTTGGTCCAGGATTAAAGGGATTCGAAAGGGATGATTGCTGCGCTTAAAAACAGAACGAGACAGAAAGAGACAAAATACACACACAATGCCTTAGTGGTGGTCTTCGCAACCAGAGTCAATTCGGAATTTTTCTCTTTCCATCTTATGGGAAAAGATAAAAGTTGTTTTGGGTTCTCAGTTGAAAGAAACAAAGCATGCCCCTACAATTGCCATATTTAAAACATTCTTGGTAAATACCAACTTTTCAGCATTAAATCACCATATTCGTTCAATAGACGTCTTAAAAATGGAACTATAGGTCCATTACTTCATCCTCCTTCTCTCCTCCCCTTACCGTAAAATTTGAATGCGAGTAAAAATCAAATCATAAAATGATTTATAAAATATAAATATCTATGGGCAGGCACATGTATGTTACTACAGCGTAGTTAAGTAGCAATAAAAACTATAAGTATGTCAGTATTAAATGAAATCCTTAATGATTTGAAAGTTACCTAGCTTTTAGTAGAAGGTCATGACCCTCGCAGGAGAGAGAAAGAGAGAGAGAGAGTCATACTTATTCTTAAAACGTTCCTTATGGCTATATATAGCAATAGTATATTCTTACAAGAGTCATTTCTGGGGTGGACGTCGTCTTAAAATGAAAAGTAACCGAAGAAAATCGGACAAGCTATCAAAATAGAATTCTACGGTGCGGCTAAATCACTATAGAATTGAGGAAGAGGTATATACTTTTATTTCCCTCGAGTTCATATTTCTCCCGGAACCACCACCATCCAAAATGGATCGCTCGCTTCGGTGCATGGACCAACTCGAAAGGTAAGCTAAAAGTGGTTGGACATTATCCTTATAGATGACTATAGTCAATTAAAGACTGAGATATCCCGATCTTTCACAAAGTTTATAGCAAAATTAACTAACTAACAATGATAATCAACTTTCATCACCTTTCTGGGATCTAACAATTAATAGGCTAACGTCATTTGTTATTAAAATCAGAAGTGAGATGAGACTAGAAGTGAAGGGCTCTAGCATTGGTAATAGATCCTGGCATTAGTGAACAAATTTGAGGATTTTACGCCGCTTCAATAAGCGTATACGCTAGAGAGAAAAAAATTGGTCGAGTTCCAAAAACATTTCTTACCCCCTTCCCCTCAACCTAAAGCGGCGAAACACGGACGCGGGTGCTTGAATCTAGTTCGGCCGTCTACCGCCGCGAGCGTCTCACGTTTTGGAGGGGAAATTCTGAAACCGCCACTAGAGGGCCAACCGTTGGTGTGTTATCAAGAATATTCACTTTCTCAGAGTGAAGAATTTGGTTAGCTCAGTACTTCTAGTCTCATCTCACTTCTGTTAAAATTAGTATCTGGTCCTTGAAAATTTTCGTCATAGTTTCCGTCCGACCTCTTTGGGACTTGTATAATTTTATAAGGGGGGCTTCCAAAATTTCATAGAAAGAGAATAAGTTATGTTAGCTGTCCTTAACAGATGTTTCTCTACTAGGAAATAACGTCAGAGCATCTGCGTAAGAGTAGGTAGGAGCTAGAGAATCTGACGGGCCCCGCCGTAGCCGCCTAACCAAATTTATAAATCTGGAGGTATAGATATAGGTAGGGGGGCTCAAGGAGATTATAAACGAGTAACAGCAATTCCGGAGCTTTCGGATATATGGTTGGCTATTTCCTGGCACTACGCGCGAATACCTCCAATATCTTTGAATTAAACCCGATTATTAATCAAGGCGAACGAGGGGGAAGTCAACAAAAATGGGTTATGGCGGGCCCGAGCCCGCGCTCTCTCTTGTTTCCAACGCGACATTGTCGCCCTCAAAGAGTCGATTAAATCTTAGCCTTAGCGGGAATACGGCATTTATATTAACCCTAAATCTCTTAACTATTCAGTCACATTTCGGACTACGGAATAATTGATAAAGAGGGGGAAACAGACGGACAAACAATTATATAGCGACGACTGATGGGATACTAATTTACTTTTATTTACATTAAAATATTAGTCAAAATATTCTAGATAACACGTGCGCTCGTGAGAATTGGCGCCAAAATATTCCTGGCTCTAAATATAGTAAATAACACGTTCGCGCTTGAAAATTGCCGCCAAAATATTCCTAGCTCTAAATATAGTAAATAACACGTGCGCGCGTGAGAATTGGCGCCAAAATATTCCTAGTTCGAAATATAGTAAATAACACGTGCGAGCGTGAGAATTTGCGCCAAAATATTCCTAGCTCGAAATTTAGTAAATAACACGTGCGAGCGTGAGAATTGGCGCCAAGATATTCCTGGCTCTAAATATAGTAAATAACACGTGCGCGCTTGAAAATTGGTGCCAAAATATTCCTAGCTCGAAATATAGTAAATAACACGTGCGAGCGTGAGAATTTGCGCCAAAATATTCCTAGCTCGAAATTTAGTAAATAACACGTGCGAGCGTGAGAATTGGCGCCAAAATATTCCTAACTCGAAATATAGTAACTATAGCACGTGCGCGTGAAATTTGGGGAGCAGAATAGACTATTTAATTAATTCCAGAAGAAGAAGTAGTGAACTGTGGCTCCGTCTAGCGTTGCCTCGTGGCGCGAGGGAAATAACCTAAGAGCGTGTACGTTGGTTTTTCCGTAAGTAATTAATAGAATGGTCTATTAGTTCAAAATGGCGCAAGATCCTTAATTCTTGTTCCCTCTTTTTGGATAAACAGGGGCTGGGAAGAAGGATTATTGGCCTAATTCGATGGTTGGCAGTCATAAAAGAAGCTCCGAGGCAGAGTCAGCGTGGCGGGGGGGGAGGTTAGGGGGAAGGAAAGGATGGAGATGGCGTAATTAAAAGCGTTCATTACGACACAAAAGGGAAATCACAATGGCCAGACGATATAGAAGTATATCCGCCTCCGACACTTTTCTCCGGCGAAATCCCTCCGCCCCAACCAATTTTGATCAACGTTTTCAAAAACGCCAAGCCAGACCCCTTTTCATATGATATTTCATATCGGAGAACGGAGAGTAAGAAGAAGAAAAAAAAATATATTAAAAAGGTCGTGTTCGCGTTATTTTTTAAGTAAAGGGAAAAAAATAATCAACAGCTTCTATAGTTCATCAACTAATTACTGGACCTGATTAATTAAATAAATACGGACAAGTTTAATAATATATTTTTGTAACAAGTTTGTGCAGGGATAATTCATTCTTTCCGCGAATATATTCAAGAATTTTGCATAATAAACTGGAAATTGAGTTTAAAACTGACGAGGTTGTAGATCATTTAAAAGATTATTTTTCAAAAACCAAGGCTTAGCTACTTTAAAACTATACTAAATGACCACGGCCGCCCGGGGTTTGTTTCATTACCATAAAGCAAATTTACAAATTTTGGGAAGTAGCCCAGCTGGACTAAATCTATATATCATGCCGGGAAAGTATACGTATAAGTATACAGAGTTCAGTCATTTATAAAAAAAGGCCCGCCAGAAACTATACGGTTCAATTCAAACTCGAGGAAAAATGATAGCTAACTTATTCACATTCTAATAAAGAAATGATAAATCTAGAATGAACCGAACTGAACTTAACTATAGCGGGTTGTCAATGTAAGGGTATCCAGTGCATTAGTAGCTACGTAATACCGCGGTTCTACTTTAATTCTGTATGTACATAAGACGCGCAGAAATCTAATTAGTCTGCAAATAAACGATTTTTTGAGCTATAGGATAATTCAGTTCAGTTCGGTTCATTTTAGACGTAACAGCGAGCGAAGCCACGATTGCTCGGTAGGTTTTCGCGAGTACACGAGTGTCAAAAGGTCACCGAGTATCGCTACAAAGCTCCGTGGAAACAACTAAGATTTAAGTTTGAAGAAAAATAACAAATTATTCGAGATATTTTCCTGGCTAAGCCTAATCGATCAGTTATTTCTTTTACGAGTAACAGTGATAAAATTTCTCAAGGGATTAAAAGCTCGTTTTTTCTTTTCTTTAAAAAATAAGAAGGGTTAAAAACTTTCTTAGTTTCTTAATTAAAAAGGAAAAAGGCGTAAAATATTCTTTCGTCTTTTTTTAAGTGGGAGATATTGTCTTCTCGGGTTTCCAAGAGAAACGCTTTCTACGCTCCACCAGAAATAAAAAAGAAAAAAAACTTAGAGAGGGGGGGGGCGTATTAAAAGTGCGAACGAGTCCCAAGGGGCCGAGCATCTGACTGTTTCGGCGCTAAACGAATAAGAAAAGACCGAAACTGAAGACTTTAATAAAAGAAAGCTCAGCGGGAGTCGATCGGTTCGTGAAACAAAGCCGAATGAAATACATTCATACGAGAAGCTAAAAAAGTCACTCGAATTTTGCCCTAGCATTCTTTTCATCTTTATAAAGTGGGCCTACGAATTCCACTCTTCCAAGTACTAGGGCCACTAGAAGAATGCGGCTTTTTAATAAGCCGAATAGAGTTTCAAACCGTGGAAGCCTGATTTATAAGAGTGGAAGGCCATAACGTAATCCGAAAACCAATCTCATCTAGAATGGCAAATCACTGGTTGAATAGTTTCTACTCCAAGTAACCTACTTTGAATAATAACCTCTCTGGTTGGGAATTCGGCTTGGGCAATTGGACCAAGCGTAGAGATTGAATCCGCCGAAAAATAAGCCTTTTGTCCATTTAATGAAGATACATTGAGCTTTACAAAAGAGAAAGTCAAACCCAAAAATCTAGCTTCGAAAAGAATATTACTATAAGAAACCTTCTTCCCCTTCTTGCGTGAATCGTGTCCATCCCCGCGCGTTCCAGCCTCTCGCGATCCCGGCGCGTGTAGAAAAATGTAAAAGCGTTAATGCAACAAACGCCCTAACCCCTTCCTCCCAACTTAAATCTTTTTGCATCATTTTCAACGGCGTTTATTTTAACATCTGTTGGTCTCGAAGACCTTCTATGGCGGAGCGTCCTTCTTAAACAAAGAACAACGAGCAAAACTACATAGAAGCAGTGCGCGAACTAACCATCCAACCCTTTTCTCATCTTGAGCTTCTTCTCCATCTTATCGTAAGTTTATCATCCGTAAGTAAAACAAAGGGATACAACTGAACATAAAATTGTGTCAATAATTGTTCCTGCATGGACACAGCGTGATCTCGTAAACCCAATAGGGGATGCAAAAAAGGGGGAGGAACTTAGAATAAAAAAAACCGAACAAAGCTAGGTAATCACGAGTAAGAAATTACGATAAGGGTTAAGATTATCAACAGTCGTTACAAATTTAACCTGATGTAAGTCGCGATTGGAGACGTAAGAGCTTAGTATCTGTACTTTAGAATTAACCGTGCCACGCACTTCTCGATCTTCATAGTCGAATTTGACTTTTGGGGGATCTTAGGAAATAAACTTATCCATAGTTATCGTTTCTTCCCTTTCATCAGAGGACGGACCGAGGAAAGCAACTTGTAGAAAGCCGAGAAAGAGAGAGATAGAGGAAGGAAGGAAGGGGTGTTGCGCTAGTGATAACCAAAAACCCAAGGCCGCCGAGTTGCATGATGCAGCCTCCTGTTTTAACGATCGACCATACCCGTATAGCGAGCGCATTCGGTGATAGATAGCTTATACAACTAAGAACGCTGAGCAAGAAATAAGATCGATAATTGAATTTAATATAAAAAAGATAGGACGGGAAAGAAGGGGGTGAGGGAGGTGTATATGATCCTCTCTTTTCTCTTTCCATATATACTTGGAGGAGAAGGAAGGGATCTTCCAGAATGGCCTCTTATCTTTAAGCCTATGAGAGCTTTTTTTTTCTTCATCTTCTTCTCATGCCTTGACTCGAGGTCTAGCTTCTTAGATGGCTATAGAGAAGACTATAGGTGCCTGGTTGGTGGATGGGGGATTTGGAGGGGGGGAACCTGACTGTCTTTTTAAGTTAATTGTCTACTGGGAAGTGAAAACGTCAGAAATAAGTATTCCTAACCTAACCAAGAATGCGCGCAGTTGTGTCTTTTCTTAAGACCAATATACCTCATTTATTTCATCCGCAGGTAAGTACTAAGTTGACCACGAGGACTAAGGTATACTGGTGGATTTGAGGTTTTGAAAGGAAATAAGGAATTTATTGCAATTGGACACGTCGATAAAGATTAAGTACGCGGTTTTTGACAATTTTGTTTTAAAATTAAGTTGGACTTGGACATTTTAAAGAGCATTAGGTATAACAATTTGGATTTTAGTACGAATGGGCGTGATGAGGGGGGGAAAGGTTCACCTGACTTTGAACCAATTCTGCCAATAGAGACTGCCTGCCTACCAAGTCTTATCGAGCCCTCGTAACACTATTATAAAGTTTATATTATTAAATGCCTATCCACTCTTTTTTTTCTATATTTTTTTTCACAAGGATGCCATGGCCATTTTGTAATGTGACCAGGCTAGTCCCGGATTCAATTTGGGAAAAGGGAGGTGGGGGTGGGCTTCCCAAAATGGTTATAAAAAGCAAGCGGCGTGTAATAACCATTTATGAAGCCCGCGCGCACTAACACTGAGAATCTGAGATTAATTTAAACTCTCGCACCACCAAAACCAAAAGAGAAAAAAATGGGGAAGAGGAACCACCAACCAAGCCGCGTGGCTTTAAAATAACTTTGTAAAATAGTTTCGTAAAATTTTTAGGGGGTCCTCCGTTTTTTTTTTTTTTTTTTTTTTTTTTTTTTTTTTTTTTTACTCTTTTTCTTTTCAACAAATTTTCGTTAGGAACTAAAGAATTCGTATTAAAAAAAAATACACGGCGTCGAGGACACGACGCGACATCCTTATACAAAAACATTCCACGTTACGTTCCCTAATTTTCCACAATATTTTTTTTTATATTCAGTAAAGAATTTTTGGTATTACGATGGCACATTTTAATTTTATATCATATATAGTATATTATACCTGTATAATAGTCTAAGCGGAATTTTAAGGAATTTATAGCAAAAATTTAAAAGTTTAGACGAACCTAAATTATTTTTATTTTTATTTTTTATTACTAAATTCAAACCTATATCGAAAGCTCTCACGCGCGGGATGTATTCTATACGCGTATATAATATAATTACTTATACCAAAAAGTGATATCTAGTTTATTAGGGAGAAGGTATAAGATGCCTAAGTATTCGCGCGCCATAGTCCCAGTCCCCCTTTCAAAATACAACGGGGGGAGGTAAAAGGAGGCCGGGCTATTTCGCCTCTCCTCAGTCGGAAAATACGTAATTTTCGTCATTCGCGTGGCGTTGACGTGAGTTTTCAAGAACCAATGAGATGCTGGCGGGGATTAACTCCGGACCTACTGTACGTTTGGACTGGAGATATAGCTGGAAATGAGGCGAATTTATACCTTCTCCCTAATAAACTAGATATCACTTCTCGCTCATACTATACCAAAGAGACAAAGTCCTAATAGTTATTACATCGAATTACCACAAACTATAACGCGATAGGTATTTCCGTAGCGTACGGACGACTGTTATAATACAATTACGTTATATTGGCCATGTCTATTATAAGCACCAACCTAGAGATGGGCGGGAGGTCTAAGTTAGGCCTAATAATAATTTACAACACGTACGGTACCGGTAATAAAAAATAAAGTAATAAAGCAAGAAGCTTGTAATTCTGACCAGTCCGAAAAAGAAAGATAAGGGGATAGTATAGGATATGGGAGAAATTAATTTAAAGGTCTAGTGCCTGGTGCGCGGTTCCCTTCCTTTACCGAAAATGGTTTAAAAATTGGCGGAACAATCTCTGTGGATTTTTCCCTCTCCGCCCCCCTGCCCTTCACTTCCCCCTTCTTTCTATTGTTCTATGTTACGCGCGTTTATGATTGGTTACTAAAGTAAAGGTAGGGGAATTGCGCAAAGTGATATGGGGACAAGAAGGAAAGTGTTTAGTGGGCAAATGATCACGTGAAATTTTTACGAAGTTATTTTGGGAAAGAAAATTTTACAACAGATCTTTTCGATGTCTATTTGGGAGTAGGCAACCCTTAGAATTGGGACATACAAGGGGGTTGATACATTGCCATCCGTCTTCGATACAAAATGACTACAGCGCAGGCGCCAAAAAGCGAGTTGGAAGGCGGAGTTAAACCAAAATGTTAGTACATCGAAATGGTCTAAAGTTCAAAGGTTATTCTTATTCTGGCCTACATGACCGATATATAAGAGGAAATAACTGACCTAAGAAAAACATCAATTTAAATTAAAATTGGGCTTCCTATTTAATCCCCTAAAATCAAAATTCCTTCAGATCTATTAATCTAGGACACATATTTGAGAAACGCGGTTTAAACTAGGATGTTTTTAATATTTTAAATGTAAGTAATATACACTTCATTTAAATCAAACATGAGCATTGACTAAACAAGCAACTCCGAACCAAGGGTGAGTCGTGTAGCTCTCCTTGGGTGCGCGCGGTCTTTCTGTCTTTCTACACATCGATCGGGTGGCTGTATTCCAGCCTCTTACCATCCCTCTCCCTCTCCATCTCTCCCTTGGCCCTAACAAACCCCGAAATTCTGATGGTACCCCCAAACGAAAGAGAGGATGGCTAGGGGTTGCGAGGAAGAAGGGGAGAGGGGGGTAGCACGTTGACCCGGGGGAGGGGAGGGGGTGGTGGTAAAGATGGGAAACTGCTGGGATCGAAAGAGCGCCTACTTTTGGTCTATCCCTACAACCGCCAGTAAAAGAAAAGAAATTTCTTTGGTTGCGAGGAAGGCTTTTCCTACGAAGCTAATTGATTCTTTTCACAGTCTTTCAATGTTATCCTCCGTGTACCCAAAAGTAAAAAAAGAAAGAAAGATGGGTCTCGGAATGTTGTAATAGGCCTAGAACAAAGAAATATTAGGATAAGGAATGGAAAGAGGATCTGACGTTGTTTTTGGACCCAACATATAACCAAGTCACGTGCAAGGAGTTTGGATTGTTCATAATTAAAATTGGGGAATTTTTGTGCTAAAACCAAACCTTATCAAAACTTTAAAGAGATTATAACACGCGATAAAAGCTTTATTTGCTTAATAAAAATATATTCTCGTAAACTTAGCACCTGAGGTAATAGCGAGTTTCAAAATGAGACAAAAATCAGCAAAAACGATAGATAAATAATAAAATCGCAATCTAGCTGAAAATAAAAAAGAAATTACTACATTTAACCATCTTATAAAGGTTGTAGAATACTATAATTGAATTATTATTTTTCCTCCATTTAAAGTCTATAGATGTTTTGGGCCTGAACTTTAATTTAAATTTTAATTAATTTTCGTGGCGGCAATCCCAAAAGATAATTTCTCATTAAATTCTGTCAGTACGTGATTATAAAGCCGATGTCGCTAAGACTCTGCTCCAATTCAAACGCCGGGCCAAAATTATAATTAAACGTGACGGAGAACTTTTCTCTTTTATACTTGTGTATCTTAATCCAGTCAAAACCCAGCTAGCAAGCAGACTATGCGCTACCCCTTGATAACTCGACATCTGACCTCCCCACCCCGTACCCCCTTATGGGTCGAGGGGTGAAGGGGGGGTTCAGACGTACACACATTCGGTGTTTGACGCTTTTAAAACTTTAATCTAAACGTGATCGACATTTTCATTAAACTGGGATAAAACCATTTAATCCCTATTCTAATCTCCATCAATGAGAATCGCGCCTTGCAAAAGCGTGTTTCCATCTTCATCACCCCCCCCCCCCCCGAATCACGCGGGGATGCAGCGTGGAGGAAGGATGCTTAGAGGATGCAGGGATGGATGGATGGAGGATTAACAAACGATAAGAAAACTAATTTACATCTCTATGCCTGCATGCAATGTCAACGAGGACGAATCAAAACTCGCTGACGTATTTGAAAGGGATTAATGGTTCAAAGAAATTTATTAATTTTATTTAAAGATAAAGATAGAATGAATAGAGCTGTAAATAAGCTACAAAATGATTCAAATTTCATCGAAATCGGATCATAAATAAGAATGTTAAAAATATATTTTTGAATCATTTGAATTTCTTATCTATTCTCAATTTTCCATATTCATTGGCGAAAGAATTCAACTCCTAATATTAAATTTCTTTAGTACCTCTACCTTTTCCTCCTTTTCCTCTATATTCAATGGCGAAAGTAAGAAACACCTCCTAAGAGTGAAACTAATTAGGCTTAAAGGCCGGAACAATTAGCCTGCTCGACCTAGATATTTTATTCTTATGCTAACATCTTGAAAAGTGTTGTATCTCTAAGATGGAATACAGCTACTAAAAATAATGTAGAATCCCTTGTTTACTATTTAACGCGATTTCGGCCAAGAGAGCGTCTTCGGAGTTTGCGCCGTAGGAGGATGATGGGATGGTGGAAGTAGGGATTCGCCTAAACGGAAGCTCAAGCTATAGTGGTCTTAGCATCCCCTTCTCTCTCCGGCTAACCTAACTCCTCTACGCGGGGGTCCACTGCTCGGGGTGAGTAATACGTTGCTTGGTTACCAAACGTTTTCTGACCTTCTTTAGACCTATTCTAGCCTATAAGCGACAAGAAAGTACGACGGCCTTATAAAGCTAAGCCTCGGTCAAATAAAAAACATAAGGAGTGGAATCTTCCAATATATATTTGGAAATTAAGAACAAACCCAAGGTTGAATTTAACTACAATAATAATTAATGATAACTTCGTGTTAAAATTCTTCCAGGGATAATAATTAACTTATTATAACTATAAACTGAACAAGGTGTTTATTTGCTCTACGGTCAAACTAGGGTATTTTCCAGCCCTTATATTATATTTTCTTTGACCTATTATAGGAGAGAACTCCAAGGAGAACCCCCATGGTTTGACCCCCTTCTAGTAATCCGCCGCGGGTGGTAAAACGCCCGTTAGACTGTATACACTTTAAGCAAAAGCCTATTTACTCCTTTACACGTGGGCCGAAATTAAATTAAAATCTATTTAATATCATTCCATAAAAAAAATCAAAAGTAATTAAAAAATAAATAACCTCCTCGCGGAGATTGTGACCGAGTTAAATTTAATTAAAAATAATTAGAATTAATTAGTTAATGAATTGGATTTAGTTCAATTTACACTCCCTTTAAAGACTGAAAGGCGCAAAGGCTATTTTTGTATACGGCGGGGTACAAAATGTAGAGGAAATTCTTGGGCTCAGTTTTACTATCGGTTTTTATCGGTCAGTTTAAAACCTATCATTCCGGTCACGTTCGGACTTAACGGTATTTAAGCCCCTACAAGTCGGGAAAACAGAGCGAGCGCGCCGCTGACCGGCTGTACCAAATTACTACGTAACTCCCATACGGGGAAACCATGCCCAATTTAGCACCCCCTGAATTTTTCTACATAAAACTCCAAAAAAAAAGAGCCCAAAACGGGGTAGCTTCGATATAAACTCGGGGAAGGCTATGGTTAGAGATGGAAGTATGATGATAGGTTTGGTTGTAAACTGGTGGGCGGGGCTAGGAAAATGATGACGAACTGAGAAACCCGAGCTGGAAGACGTTAAACCCTTCAGGCCAGTCAACCTCCGTTTCAAACTTGAAAGATCTACCGAGGTTTCGAGGTTTATTAAACTAATGGAATTTAAAAGTAAAGTTGCACGTGCGGGAAAAAAAAACGCGCGAAAAGTATGACGTAATTAGGAGACGAAGAAGCACGAGATTGTTTGAAAAAACTCCGGATCTCGTGACCTTCGGTTACTCGAATTTTTTTTTAATAATTATCATATAATGAGGGTTTTATAATTTACTCTTATCAAACTTGTTCAGAGTTTTTCTCCGTTTTTTAAAATTAGAATATACGGCTAAAAATGTAGAATTTCGGAATATAAATGAAGTCAGTATGTTAGCCTTCATTTTGGGGTGAAATAAGGGAAACGTTAATCGTGAAAAGTCCCCCCTTAAGGGGGTATATACACCCCAACGTGTAAAATCAACTACAGTAATTTAACAAAGGAAGCCAGAATATATGGGTAACGATTGCCATACATTTCCTACGAGCCCCTGTAGAAATGTTTCACATGCAATACACGAATGTTCGGGAAGCCAGAATATAGGGGTAAAGATTGTCATACATTTTCTACGAGCCCCTGTAGAAGTGTTTCACACGCAATACACGAATGTTCGGGAAGCCTGAATATAGGGGTAAAGATTGTCATACATTTTCTACGAGCCCCTGTAGAAATGTTTCACACGCAATACAAGAGTGTTTGGGAAGCCAGAATATAGGGGTAAAGATTGCCATACATTTTCTACGAGCCCCTGTAGAAATGTTTCACATGCAATACACGAATGTTCGGGAAGACAGAATATAGGGGTAAAGATTGCCATATATTTTCTACGAGCCCCTGTAGAAATGTTTCACACGCAATACAAGAGTGTTTGGGAAGCCAGAATACAGGGGTGAAGATTGCCATATATTTCCTACGAGCCCCTGTAGAAATGTTTCACACGCAATACAAGAGTGTTTGGGAAGCCAGAATACAGGGGTGAAGATTGCCATATATTTTCTACGAGCCCCTGTAGAAATGTTTCACACGCAATACAAGAGTGTTTGGGAAGCCAGAATATAGGGGTAAAGATTGCCATACATTTTCTACGAGCCCCTGTAGAAATGTTTCACACGCAATACAAGAGTGTTTAGGAAGCCAAAATATAGGGGTAAAGATTGCCATACATTTTCTACGAGCCCCTGTAGAAATGTTTCACACGCAATACAAGAGTGTTTGGGAAGCCAGAATATAGGGGTAAAGATTGCTATACATTTCCTACGAGCCCCTGTAGAAATGTTTCACACGCAATACAAGAGTGTTTGGGAAGCCAGAATATAGGGGTAAAGATTGCTATACATTTCCTACGAGCCCCTGTAGAAATGTTTCACACGCAATACACGAGTGTTCGGGGAAAAAGTTAGCTTACACGACATGAAAAAAAAAAAGAATGTATTTCAGTATCTATCCCCTCGTTCTTGTTTGTCAGGGATATGTCTTTAGAATCAATCATTTTTAAGTACTCGTACTTACAGTAAATTACTGGGGAGAAGAGATTTTACCTTTTGGACGGATTGAGGGTATACCGAAAAGTTAACAGCCGAAAGGCTTGACTAGAAGTATATATAGTGGACTAACTCTTAGTGGATGCGGCCGGCCTTGGCAACCAACAACACCACGGTCAAACATTAGAGATAATGAGGGCCTCATTAGAAAGATAGTCCCCCATCGTACTGCGCTTTAAAGGTACACCGGCAATAGTGCCAAAGTGACTATGTTACAATTGCGAGAAGTGACTCGGGAACCTTCTCCCATGATCTTAAAAAACCATAATAACGAGCTACTTTTTAAACCTTTCAATAGCGCCCAAGTTGCCACAGATTTTTTTACTTCAAAATCACCTGACTTTCCCAGGTATTTACTAACCTATAGGGAATAATCTATAGTGATAAATGAGTACATCAATAAAGCGTAGCATTAACCATTAACTCGGCAGGGAAACCATCTCTATCCTAGGCCGGGTTATCCTGGGAAGCGTGGAGGAAGAGACGCCAGGCGAGGAAGCGAGCTAGTCTTATCTCTCAGTCACAGAGTCCCTTTTCCTATATAGTTCTGGCTAAGTGTCGCTATCCAATGGCCCGCGGATGCTACAAATTAACACTATTTGCTCCATCGTTTCCTCCACCACGCCGCCCGTGGTAACACTAGGCCATATCGAATCGAAACCGACGACTGCCGAGCCCGAATACACCGCGTCTGTTGTCAAACAACGCTAGACCTAATTATTTACGAATACTATTCGCCACTGGTTCGCTAGTTCCAGTTGATAAAATATACAAATTGGCCAAGGCCCAAGACCCACCCAATCTTACTTAAATAATAATAATATGGCGGTATTGTTAAACCCCATGTAGGAAGTGTAAATAAAATTCTTAAGCCTAATTTTGAATTTCGCGCGCATTAACAACCGTTTCTCGCGTGATCGTGTCACGTGGTTGTGAATGCAATAATATTCGCGAAGCCTTTGTTTTTGAATTTTTAAATTCCACGCGCTTTAACAATAAAGTCACGTGATTAGTGAATACGTTGGCATTTTTTCCGTAGCTTAATTTCAATAGGTTCCACTATTCAATACGCATAGTTAAGGCGTGGTATAGTCATTAATCGAATCATTGAAAGGGATTTAACGTCGAGTTTATTTACAAGTAAAGCGAGAGGCTGAACGCGATCAATTAGTTCAAAGCAATCAAAAGCTAGTCCTGGCTGTTTCCGGTAAAGTCGGCCTTAATTCCGTATATTGAATCCTTAAAATCTATGGCATATCCTTTTGAGGCTCCTTGTTGCGGACGACAAATTTGCTCGAACGACAAGGCGGGCCCCGCACTAATTTAATCGCCGACGCCGATGCTAACTAATTCTATTCGAATCCTGAAGGGAGTTTTACGATTTAGGCTTAGAAACCGCCTTATTCCGACTTATTTATTCGTGGAAATTTAGACTTATTCTAAATCCACCGATGAGTATAGCGACCGATTGGCCTTAAATAATTTCACAGAATTTACAATTAGAGCTTAAAACTAAAGTACGCGCTTGAATTTCATGAAATCAAAATTGGGTTGACGCAACTTTTGACATTAATCATCGACTAATTAACGTGATTTTCACTTGTCCATGGGGTTTTCACTGGCAATTTCCCTGAATTGGTAGAACCAAAAGTTGCCCATCTTTTCACTTATCAGCTTGGCAAAACTCGACAACAACCTACAGCAAATTAACAACACCGTAGCAACCACAGGATGAAGTTGGATAACCTTGGGCAAGTCAGTAGGGGTTACTACACACGGTGAAAATAGTTTTTAAAGAAGTCTCCTCGAATAAGTGACCCGAATAGCGTCGCGTCAAGGCGAAGAAGGAAATTTCCTCCGCGAGATGAAAAAAAAAGGTAGGGGGGGGGGCACCGACATCCCAAGAAAAAGAGGAAGATGAAAGAGGATGGGAGGATTTGAACAATTCCTATTTCAGAAACCGGTCATGTACGAGTAGAAGAAGACCATGCAGTTAGGGGGCGAAGACCTTCAATATGGCCAGAAGCATTACGCCTCGGATAAACTCCTCTCTCTCCATCTCCTCTTCCACGCAGCTTCTCTAACATCCCTATCTCCGATGATAGGAGTCCGTTTCTTTCTTGGCAAAAGTCCAGTCGGATTCTAACGCCATCATCGTCTAACCATCCCATATTTAAAATGTTTCTCAGACCACAGCGTCGTCCCGATGAAAAAAATTTAGAAAGCACGCAATAATAAAATATATACGGATGATAAGAAGACAAATTTATTTCAGGGAACTATAAAATAGATAGCGAAATTTATACGTCTGTTAGAATTAATTACTACCGTAGTAAAAATAATTAAGAAACAATTATATTTATGCAAATGTGGCAAGCATTCTTTTATACGATGCAAAATAAGCGATGGAATGCGAATTTGCAAATAATAAAAAAAATAGAGGGGTCTAACATTTTTATTTATTAATCAGGGTAATTGAGGTTTTCAGGATGGCGATTCAATCGGGGTTTTTTAAAAGCGAAGATTCCAACCCCTCTAAAAGGAAAAGGGAATTCGTAGATGGATAAAAAACGAACTATTAATCTTTGTGTCGATTTCTTTTTTTTCTAGTTGGTTTAATTTCTTTTTTTAGTTTCTTAAGATTCTAGAAATAAATGGGGGCATTTCCATTTGGCGCGAAGCTCTAGCTATAGATCCGCGATGGGAATGAAACCCGGCCCAAAACCTTAAGGAATTTAGATGAGTAAGAAAAGTTGATAATTATTCTCTAAGAATTTGGGGAACAAAAAACCCGTTCCTCCCTTCCTTGTCCAGTCTATAATAAATTACTAAATGACTTTTAAGAAACTACTCGCGATGGATCCTGGGAAAACGAAAAAACAGATTCCTCAAAGTTTGCGCGCCTTCTTGGCTTTAGGTTTAAGGAATCGCGTATTATTAGGAGTTAATGACTTGTCAATAACGTCATCAACTCTAGAAAGAGGCTGTAGTCAGCCATTTTGTTTTAGGTTTTCGGAGCTAGCTGCTAAATCTGACTGGATTTCGCGGATAGGTTAAAGGAAATTGAAGTTATGGAAAATTCTCAAAGACTACACAACCTATCGCCAATTCTACAAATACAGCCGTTGTTTTTGGTAACTTTTAAAGCAACTGACTTTTGGGAGGACGCGCGTGATGAGAGAGAGTGAAAGAGAAAAGGCGGGAAAATGCACGGGATGTAGCGGGCGCGCGCTTTCTCTCCGCGGGCCGGGGTGGTTTTGGCGCGCGCAAAATGTTCATTCTAGCTGGAGATTGAGCACGAGCTTGACTAAGCCGATTACACGTGACATTTGGCGCCTTTTCTAATGAGGGAAGTGATTAGGAAAATTTCTCCCGGAGCTCGACGGGGCTTTACTACCAATATTGAACTAAGAAAAAAGGCGGGAAAAACCCCGGGCTTAGTCGAGCGAGGACTAAAAACCCCGCAACTCCCTCCCTCCTTCTTATTCTCATCCAACTAAGGCCTTAAGGATCCTGAAATAATATAAAAAAAGAAAGAACCGGCGGATCAATAAAATTGGACTTGGGGCAGAAAAAAAAATCTTTCAAAAGACCTTTAGCCAATGAGAATGAAACAAAACCAAAAGAAGATATATACAATAAATGTCATACGCAAAAACCCCAAAAGGTGGTCACAAAAGGTACAGTGTCAAAATATCACTACGTAATACGATGTTTGAGTGTCAGCTCCTATTTAATCTTCGTAATATTTCACCCTCGGTGTAATACGTTATAGAGAGAGCCCATCTATAAATCAAAATGGGGTCGGATACCAATAACTATAAGGATTTCTTATGGAAAGAAGTTTCCAACCTCTTGAAATGACGCTTCATCACTATATTGAGACTCTCTAGTTCATCTTGTAACCCTAGGTTCGATCGAGACTCGGAGATTGTAAGAGTAAGACGGGAAAAATGTTTTAACTGTCAATTTGGCGTGTGCCAGAAAAAAAAGCGTTAAGAAAAGAAAAAAAAACGTAACAAGAAGCAGATACGTCTCGGCTTTACTTTCCGATAAATCAATTCCAAAGTGAGAGAGAGAGAGAGAAAAAAATAAGATTTCGGAGGTCCTCTGGTTTCTAGCAAGTAGCTCAAAAGATACGTAGAACAGATATCTATAATTTGATGTATTTTAATTTTTTAAACACATCCTATACAGTAATTAAATTTATATTAAGTTATTTAGTCTTAGGAATATTCAAATTTCGCGCTGGTTTTCCACTGAATTATTTATAAACAGAAATATTTCTGTTTTCCCGCTATATAGCAGCAACCTTTTGGTTTGTATAAAAAATATCCCAGAATGCATTGGGAATACTCTGTCTTTTATTTGGGAAGGATCTCCGTTAATTCCTCCGGGAATAAATGGGCTTCCTACCGCCGGTTCTATATTGACAAGTTCCGTAATATTATATACTCGGAGAACTCGGGTTTTCTAGCCAAAAGCTCGATTCCCCGTTCGCCCGACCCGACCGACGTTCTTGCATATTTTAAAAGTGGGCCAAGGCTTAGTGTGGATATAAAAAAGATATTCAACTTCAGTTCAGCACGCGGAAGTTGCGTGGTTATTGAGCGAGATGGTGTATACCGTATACAGTTCCAAAACGTGAATGTACAATTCCCTGTTCGAGCTGCAAAGGCCCATTTCAAACGCAATCGGGGTCCTACTTGGCCTAAGTTACGTTACATACAACCCCTGACCGAATGAGACCTCCGCGATATAAGATGAGATAGTTTTGGTCTCCAGACCTTAACCCTAAAATCTAGCCCTGACTGACTTAAGACTAATCAAGGCCCAAAAACTTCGGGGTTGACAAAGCCTTGGTCATTTTATTTTAAAAGAACACCCAAAAAAAGTAAGAAATACGTCTTGGTTCGTGTAACAGTTATATTTGTGGCTTCACCATCTATTCTAAGGGGGGGGGGGTCTCGAGTATTTGGCGGGAAATCGGAGCTGGGGTTTGTCGCGTAACTATAGCTTTTGCCTGGAAGGTAGAAAGAGGGGTCGGGTGGGGCGAGTCGGAGAAATTTTGGCTAATTCAATAAAAGCGCGACCGCGTTAATCAGATGTAAGTGAATAAAAATGCCCCCCTTCCGTATTATCTTCCTTCCCCCGACAGCCACGACGACGTCGCTCTTTGCATGCCCCTAAGCTAGCTTTATTCACATTCAAATGGGGTCGGTTCAGCTTCATTTACATCCAAATTCAAGCTAGAACCATTTTTTTTCTAAAACGTTTATGAAAATTTTTATAAAGGCTAGTTTTTATATATTCGAAACTAAAAATAATTCAATTTGTTTATAGACGCTTATCGCAAAATCATAATTCTATATATATAACGGACTCTGATTGTTTAAACGCCTGTTGTAAGACGCGCGGGTCACGTGTTTGTTAAAACTAATAATTTCCCAACGCCCGAAATAATAATAACTAATCGCTTCTAATTTTCGTTGAGTTCGTCCGGGAGAGATTCGTCCAGGCTTTTGCAAATTTAATCAAGGCAGGGGGTTTAAAAGAGACTAGAGGATTCTCAAAGGCTTGCTTAGAGAATGGAGGTTGGGGGAATGGACCCCCGTCCCCCCTTCATTGTCTCGCGCCAATTCAAAACGCTTAGCGCAAATTATTGAGACTGTCCTAGCTATGATTATCGCGTCAATCCAAAATAGTCCGCAACAAATCGCCGCTCCCCAATGCGTTATGGACTGTTTCGACACAAATCAACAGCCCGCTCCCCTACAGGCTTTAATGGGAAAGGATTTATCAGGAATTTAATAGATTATTACGCGAGTAATTCACAGAACTATTTCTTTCCCTTACTTTATATCAAATTCAAAATGTACGAGTTGGCATTATAGGTTTAATATCGCCTACCTACTTCGTAATGTTTATCAAAACGATTGTAAGAAATTATTAAAGATGGACATCATTATCATTGTACTTTCTTTCAAATTAACTCAATATTCGTGTAAAATATTAATAAATTCATGGTTTGATATAACGAATGTTTCGTTTGGTGAAAATGGTCCATAGTGAAGAGTGCCGGGGGGGGGAGGGAAGCGGAGCTCTTCTTCTAGGACATCACCCATAAACAAGTTAATCCCACCAAGAGTAATCTCTTAAAGGTCCTATAACTATATAGAGCCCAGGCTTAACGTAACTTCCCGCCTTCCCCAACCTAACCATGGCTTGGCTTGGTCCAGTCTCTAAGTCATCTCCCCATCATGCACTTCTCCTCCATGTACTCATTCCTTCTTCCGAGAAGTCCAAGATCGAGGGACGTAAGTTAAGATCAAAATGTTATAAGTCTCAACTTTCTAGGGTCGACTTTAAATTAATAACAATTAAATCACTTAGTCTTTTAGTTTGAATTTATGAAAAATTAAACAGATTTTTTCTATAGTGCCTATATGGTAATTCTTAAAATTAATAAACCTTAGAAAATTCGACGTTAACTACAAGATATATAAAAACGCAATGGGAGTTACGACCTTTTTGCAAAGCAAATATTAAGAGACCAGTTCTTAGGGCACCGATTTTCTATGGTACAACTATACGTTAAATCTCCCCTTACCGGTACAGATACGCAGCAGCATTATGAGAGAGAGAGAGAGAGAGAGAGAGAGAGAGAGAGAGAGAGAGAGAGAGAGAGAGAGAGAGAGAGAGATAGATGGAAGTCGAAAACTGGGAGATTAAGCCCCAGAATTATTAATCCCATACAGCAGCACCTAGTAAAGGATTACGAGAGGAATGGGGTAGTATATATAGCAAAACTTTCAGGGGCCCCAAATCGAGACGAATAAAGGAACAAACAATACGACACTATAGCAAACAGACTTGTTGAGTCCAAGGGCTAACAAAACCCCTTTCACCGCCCCCCCCCCATTCCCCTCAACACTATATTGAGTTCATTTCATTCCCCCGAGAATAGTTTTTTATTGGATAATATATATATTCATGTTTATATTTTAATTTATTCAAAGGATCGAACTGGCTTTGAAAGAAAAATGTAAATTGTTATTGAAAACCTATAGTTTTAGGCCCATTTCTTATTTTCATCATAAGTTAATAACAAGGAGTAAACGAACTTTAGACTTAATTTGACCGGTTTTTAGAAACTCTCTTTGAAATATATCCTTTGAATTTATTTATAAGTGAGGTTTTTTTATTTAGTCTTAACCAAGGGGTAAGACAGTCACTGATAATAAACGTAACTATCTTTCGTATGAATTAAAACAATTTTCCTTACGGAACTATTATATTAACACGAAACATTTTATTACTATTACTATACGCACTCTAGGCTAGATAAAAGACAAAGTGATTTACCCCTCAGTATAGTAAGTACACTTTCCGTCGTGCGCATCTCTCTTTGCTATATATATACACGAGTATATAGGAGTATATGTTGGAATTCCCTGGAGGCAATGGCAGCGAGACGCGACCACCGGAAATGAAAGATCTCTGGGCTTCCGGTCGCTGGCGTAGTGTCCGGGGTATTAAAAGGCAACTTGGAAAAGCCTATAGGGGTCGCGGATGTGCCACCGTGACGACATATAAGCCACCCCTTTCCTCTCTCTCTCTCTCCATCCTCCGTCCTCTTACCATCCCTCTCACTCTCTCTCCTCTTCCACGAGGGAATCGGGATTTTTCATCCTCCCCCGCGCCTTCTCCGCAATGTCGCTAGAAATATCCCTTATCTCTGGGCCACAGGTTTTACTCGCGCTTACCTTAGCTAAGACTCGGCTCCACCAATCAGAGAGCAGAAGGCCTCCAACACAAAATACGAAATTTTTTTGTTTCCTTTTTGGCTACTACGGTTACTTTTTTTTTTTTCTTTATAAGGTGCGGAAAATTTTTTCTTTCAAAAAGAAGTAAGTTAATATAGGAATTTTGTTGGAGTTACTGGAAACTTTGGGACGTCAGAACTCTGGTAATTTTAAATCTACTACGAAATTTTTCGAGGGTGTGATAGCCCTAATCGTACTCTATCCAACAGTACCAAAATAGTAGACTTACGTCAAACTCAGCTCGAGATATTAAAGTTTAAAAAAATTATATTAGTTTTTTTGACCTTCATAATAATCAACTTCTAATTTAAAACCCTCAACCTTACTAAATAAGCTACTAGAATTCGACTCGAGACTTAACCGAGAAAAGTAAAAAAAACTCGGAATCGTATTTTTTGTATTCGACATCGGTAGCTAACTTGGATTTACCGAAAACAAAGTACCTACGGTCTTATTTTTAAAAGAGTTCCTTATTTAAGAGCTCCTTTACTCGCGAACGTGAGCTTCAAAGCTAACTGGGGTTTTTCAGTCACAGTAAAGCAAAAATTCCAAGTTTAAATTGTATAATCAAAAACTAAGCGACTAATAAAATTGTTCCTGGCGTTTTTACCACGACTATCTCTTTAGCGCGCGGGGCAAATCTAAGCTCTCTCTGATCACTTCACTTTATAATATTCTAGTTGGCCTTCGGAAGCAGCCAAGTTTTCCCCCCTCTTCTCAAAAGGAGCATTTTTTTTTTGCCTTTACCCTGTTCTCTATACCCCGGTAGGGGTGTCAGGGGCGCTGGCTGGTTGTGTAAACAGGAGCCCGTTGTACCACGGAGGGTAATAAACTCTGCATAAGCGTCATGTAGGAGATTTTTCAAAGCCAAAACTGGGCTAGATACCCACCCCCCCCCTTTACCGGCCTAACTCGTCCCTAAAAACAAAGGATGACGGATAAACCCCCGTAATATATTTCGCAGTCAACAGACGTCGCGTAGGCACCTAGATATATTCTGTTTAAAACGCGAGCCAGTTGGTAAAGCGCCTTTGAATTTGGTAGGAAATAAAAGCGGTATTAGGCGGATGGATTCTTTATCGAAATAGTCAGTGGGGGCACGTCCTCCCCCTCCCTTCCTCCTGGTATCAAAAAGAGAGAAAGTAGATCCTCATTGATTTGGCTGGCGCGAGCACAGGGAGGCATGCACAACTGGCATCCAATGTGTTACCATCACTATTGTATGACGTCTTTCCTTCTCTCTTAGCACCCTGTACTCCCGTCCGCCTTGTATTTGAGACCATGCCTGGGAGGGGGGTGTGGTGGGGGAGGGGGGCAACCTTTTGTCTAAAATTCCCGGCAATACCTCCCCCTGGTGACCGAATAATTTCCCTCTTCTTTGAGTCGGAAAAACGAGCAAAATTTATTTTTAAAACAGGGGAGCAGGGACTCAACCTAAAGAATTTATTACTAAAAAATTGACTTCCCAAGATTAAAATAGACATAATTACGTCATAAACGTACTTCCCGAATATTAGCTCTATTAGCTTTAGTCTAAGAATATTTTAATAAAAATCTAATTTAATAAAAAAAATGGGAAACACCGCCTTGAAGTTTGCTTTCCCCTTATACACGAATGTATTGCGGGTGAAACATTTCTACAGGCGCTCATAGAAAATACATTGGAGAGCCGCCCCGTTCTAAAGGGGTGTACTCTGTACGGCACTCTAATAAACCTGTAAACCTGTAAACCTGTGGTACTTTTGCCCCTGTATGATGTCTTTCCCCGAGCACTCTTTTCAAATCTTAAAATTAATAAATACAGATTAGTTTTTATCTGAGGCTATAAAAATTAATTCCATATTCAATTTTAAATCCACTAGCCAATTACAAACCTTACCGATCAAAAACAATATATTAATTATAACAAAATACTTTTTTTTCCTTTGGCAAAAGCAAAATTAAATCCCTTACTGATCCCTTACAAATAAAAAAATTACTACTAAGGGGGTAGTAGGTTCTAGTTCCGTAGTTCCGGGGGAGGGGGAGGGGGAAGTAGTTTTTGGGGGAAGTGGAGGGGGGAGAAAGGACTTAGGAAGGGAATTAAAAAAAATTGGAAGCTGGAAAAAGTGACACGTTCCGAATGAAGCCACTTTAGGAATGGTCCATTCGACGGGATGCGGGGAGAGGGATCGTTGGAGGATGGAAAAGAGGACCAAGAATTTCTCCTATCGATTGAAACTCGCGGGGAACAAGAGAGAGGGGGATGACAAGCAAAAAAGGGGGCAAAGAAATACTGAAAAAAAAATGGTGGCAAGTGAAAAAAAAAAGAAACGTTGAGCTGGAAACAGATACACCAGTTCCATTCTCTCCCCCCCCACCATCGTCCCATGACACCTGAACCTTCCAGCTACGTCGCTTGTGAATGGGAAGGACTCGTTTGCAATAAGGGACATACTACAGCGCCAGGACCAAGATGGTCAAGACATTTTCTTAAGGAATATTGACAGACATCCTCGCAACTTTCGGTTAGCTCTCCCTTTCTAGTCAAATAAATCGCAATAAGATAAAACAAAGAGACCACATTTGTTTAAAGAAAGGTTTTTGGTTTAAGGGATGTTTGAGAGCGAGGATTTTCGATCTACCTAACTCGAGGTTCAAATACTTTTAGAGAATTTTATTTTTCCCCAATAAAAATAGCGGAGGGATATATAGAAAATAGTTCCATACCTATATGAAATTTCCCTTCATTTTTAATACCACGATTTTAAAATTCCCCTAATTTTTAATATTAAAACTTTAAAATTCCCTAATTTTTAATATTAAAACTTTAAAATTCCCTAATTTTTAATATTAAAACTTTAAAATTCCCTAATTTTTAATATTAAAACTTTAAAATTCCCTAATTTTTAATATTAAAACTTTAAAATTCCCTAATTTTTAATATTAAAACTTTAAAATTCCCTAATTTTTAATATTAAAACTTTAAAATTCCCTAATTTTTAATATTAAAACTTTAAAATTCCCTAATTTTTAATATTAAAACTTTAAAATTCCCTAATTTTTAATATTAAAACTTTAAAATTCCCTAATTTTTAATATTAAAACTTTAAAATTCCCTAATTTTTAATATTAAAACTTTAAAATTCCCTAATTTTTAATATTAAAACTTTAAAATTCCCTAATTTTTAATATTAAAACTTTAAAATTCCCTAATTTTTAATATTAAAACTTTAAAATTCCCTAATTTTTAATATTAAAACTTTAAAATTCCCTAATTTTTAATATTAAAACTTTAAAATTCCCTAATTTTTAATATTAAAACTTTAAAATTCCCTAATTTTTAATATTAAAACTTTAAAATTCCCTAATTTTTAATATTAAAACTTTAAAATTCCCTAATTTTTAATATTAAAACTTTAAAATTCCCTAATTTTTAATATTAAAACTTTAAAATTCCCTAATTTTTAATATTAAAACTTTAAAATTCCCTAATTTTTAATATTAAAACTTTAAAATTCCCTAATTTTTAATATTAAAACTTTAAGATTCCCTAATTTTTAATATTAAAACTTTAAAATTCCCTAATTCTTAATATTACAATTTTAAAATTCCATGACACCCATTTTCAAACCCTCTGACCTTTCCAGGTACTGTGGCGTCCCTACGCGAAGTTGAGTTACAATAATTTAAAAATTGAAACCATATAAAATTAAGCCCCATACAGAATAGAGATAAGCATTCGTAATACGCTTTGAACTTGAGATTAGCTTCACAAACACTGTCGGCCACAACCCGGGGGGGGAGGGGGAGAGAGAGAGAGAGAACTTTAATCGGCTAATAGGTATCGGGTATCCATAGTAAAGCTATCTATCTACACGATAGAGGTATAACCATATATGATAGGTTCCCCGCGCGAGCCCTTTATGGATGGACTCGTATACGCTTCGCTAATCTCAGAAAAGGAAATATATTATAATGAGAAACAATTACGGCTTTAACAGGACTGGACAGAAGAGAGAGATTGTCGCGGCGCTCCTAGCGTCAAACGGCGGAGAGAAAATATAGATTTTAATTGTCAGGGAAGCCATTTAAATATAGTTTATGTCCAGTAACACCCCCCAACAATATCTATATATACGTAAGAGAAATTTCAAAACAAGGGATATACGAAGCCCGTCTATATTTCAAAGATTAGCTCTAAGATTGGAGAGAGCGTTAACGCGGATTAATATCCAGTGTTTAGTTATATATAAATGAAAGTAGATCTTCTTTTTCAGCTCATCTTTTTAGAAGTTAAAGGCAGAAGTGAGATGAGACCAGAAGTACTGAGCTAACCAAATTCTTCACTCGGCGAAAGTGAATATTCTTGATAACACACCAACGGTTGGCCCTCTGGTAGCGGTTTCTGAATTTCCCCTCCAAAACGTGAGACGCTCGTGGCGGTAGACGGCCGAACTAGATTCAAGCACCCGCGTCCGTGTTTCGCCGCTTTAGGTTGAGGGGAAGGGGGTAAGAAATGTTTTTGGAACTCGACCAATTTTTTTCTCAGTAGTGTAGGCGCGTGGGAAGCGGCATAAAATCCTCAAATTTGTTCACTAGTGCCAGGATCTATTACCAATGCTAGAGCCCTTCACTTCTAGTCTCATCTCACTTCTGTTAAAGGTTATAAGGGACAAATTTGTTCAAGATGAAAATAATATTTTTTTTTTTTGGAAATTTTTAATTTTATTTTTTTATTTTTTCATTTTTAAAGAAAAGTCGAAATTCCTAATTCTTGGAGGTGGTCCTGGGTGCTTGCGGGCAGGATAAAACCCGAATTTTTTAGCATACGTTATAAGAGAAAATGCTCAAAAAAAAAAAAAAGAGAAAAGCCAAGTTCCGAAAAGAATAAGAAATAGTGGTGGGGAAACTTGTAATATGGTCCGTTGATTTTAAATAATACTTTTATAACGGTGGAAAATTTCCCTTATATAACTTTTGACGACGAACCTAAGGGGGCGGGATGGAATATGGGGTGGGCGGACACCGTTCCCCGCCCAACTAACGTTATACTAACAAGAATCAATTTCATTAACCCAGGAATAAGATATTTTTTACACCCAAACAACGATATGGATACTAATATAATTTTCTTCCTAACATTTAATATCGTTATTTCATGTTTTAAATATTCATGTTAGTAATGAATTTACGCTTTCTCCATAACTAAAGGAATTGTATATATATAAGAGGAAGCGCTCCGGAAAAATGTTTTTAAACGAAAGACCGACCGACCGACCCCCCAGTGTCCCTAAACGAGAATGCAACGTTATTTAATCTACGCATTCGTATTAAAAGATGGTTCTTTTACTTCTGGCGTAATTTAATATTTAGGTTAACGGGGTATAGTATTTTACGGGTGAGATGAACTTATAGGAACGCATTACGGACGGCGCTCGTGGAATGTCGCTTTCAATGCAAATATGAGTCGTAGGAATTTTCGTTTTCCCGCACCTTTTGCCAACAAATTTGACTCCGTTGCAAACCCCCCTCCCCCCGTTCATATTTTTTAGTCCCCCCCCCCTTCCCAAACACACACACACAATCTAAGATTAACTTTAGGCCTTGGCGTTTTAAGGGCGACCCAAAGCTATAGACGGTTTTACTTAAAATTCTAAAGCCAGTGTCACATAATTCTTTCAATGCTATTCGTACGGTCCAATATTTGCCGTAGAGCATCGAAAGCGACGACGAATATTCGGTAGGAATTCTATGTAAAATTTATTCATACTCGGTATTTTGTCCAAAAAGGTGTGGCACCGGCTTTACTTTTGGCAAAAACCGCCGCGAATGTCCGAATTTTTGTTAATTTTTGTAGATTTTATTTTATATCTCCCCTCGTGAAAAAAAAAAATCCGAAATTCACTTTTGAACCTATAATCGAAAATTTCTCTACCTAACCGCGTATAGTATCTTAGCGCCTTGTACATCACGGAAATATTCCGGAGGTAAACCCGGCTTTACGAGGTATAGGAATGTTTCCATATAGTCCAAACCGCTAAAATACTATATATCCGACTCCCCTTTCAATTTCAAATCGCTTAAGCTATAAGTAAAGAAAATATATTCTTTTCAAAGTCGTTGGAACCCGTGTGTTATTAAATATTTTTTTTTTGGACATTTTTTTTTTTTTTTTGACAAAAAATGGGGAGCTGGTTTCATATTGCGTTAAAATTAGGTGTAAAACTAATCTTATTTTTGTTAAGGCTAACTTATTTAATGATTGAATAATTAAACTAATCTAAACGAAGCGAATATTTAACGATTTAACTCGGATATTAAATTAATGGTTTAGTTTCCAGTTCAAGAAACTTGTTGAAGTTTCGAGGGGGTAGCCAATGGTCACCCTCCGGTACAACCCAAAGCTCATATTTTTAAGATTAATGAGTTAATTGTTCGCATATTATTTAATTAAGATCTTAGTTATAGTTCCAAAATTCATTATTTAAATAAAAAAATATATAAAAACAGAAATGAGATGAGACTAGAAGTGAAGGGCTCTAGCATTGATCCTGGCATTAGTGAACAAATTTGAGGATTTTACTCCGCTTCCCACGCGCCTACACTACTGAGAAAAAAATTGGTCGAGTTCCAAAAAAAATTCTTACCCCCTTCCCCTTCCCCTCAACCTAAAGCGGCGCAACACGGACGCGGGTGTTGGAATCTAGTTCGGCCGTCTACCACCGCGAGCGTCTCACGTTTTGGAGGGGAAATTCTGAAACCGCTACCAGAGGGCCAACCGTTGGTGTGTTATCAAGAATATTCACTTTCGCCGAGTGAAGAATTTGGTTAGCTCAGTACTTCTAGTCTCATCTCACTTCTGATAAAAACAATCTAGCCTGGTTTTCGTCCATTTTAGATGAGCGAGAGTAACTCTCCCCTCGGTAAAACACTTAGGGAGTACTAGGTAAGGTTATTAAAAACCAGGAACTAATGGGCACTATGGGTTATTTTCCCCATAGAAACTAAAACGGTAAAAGGCGTGAAACTGCCATTCCTCTAATAAAAGCTATCAAGGAATATATTATTAACATAAAAATTATTTGATTTACGAGACTACAAGGTCTATACTGTATACTTGTAAATGAGACTCGGGCCTAAGTTAAACGGTTTGGAAAATTTTTACACCCTCTAGTTCAAACTTGGTTTCTCGCGCTGCTGTAAGGTATTAGGCCAAGAGGTGTAGGACAGATTGATTAGGGTATAATCACGGTAAAGGGTATTGGTGAATTTATTTTCTGGAAAGTGATAGACCCCTTTTACAAATATACCACGAGCTACATATACATACATATATATATATCGAACTTCTAGGAGAGTTTATCGAAAAATTATCATAAGTATGATAAATGACTGGGCACGTGTTTATAAAAACGCGCGCGAAAAAAAAAGGCGGGAAAGAAATATATATACACAGTTCCATCGATACTCAGGTATATTGACGTCAGGTGCTTTTTAACTTGCAAATTTTTTAAGCTTGGGAATTCGAAAAAATAAAACTATACGTAGGTTAAAGGGAGGATGAAGTACTGAAGACATATTTATTTTCAATAATTAATATTATATCTTTGACGTTTTGAAGATTTCTAATTACAAATAGCTTAAATACTATATATATATAAGGAACAGGGAATTAAACGCATACCACGATAAAAGGAATTTTGATATAATTCTTGAGTTTTAGAATCACTTCAAATAATAGCTTAGTTGCGTTGACGTTATTAATATCTACGGCCAAATATTTTATTTTTTTCAACACCAAATGTTGCTAGCCTTAAGAGAAAATCTGAATACTAGAGTAAAGGTGCGTTTTCAAAGGCGCGTGTTGAGGGTAAAAATCGAGCGGGTGCGAGAAAAAACTAAAAATTCTCGCACCCGCTCCGCGAGCAACCGTTTTCATTAAAGCGATATTTTTTGCGGGTGCGAGTAAAAACCGCGAGCGGGGAAAAAAATCGCTACCCGCTCCGATCAGATTCAATTAGATATTCTCGCTAAGCGTTTTTCTTTCTCGCTTAATGTTTGTGATGTCATATTTTTCGTAGCCAATGGGAGCGTCGAAAACTTTGGCGCGTGTTTTAAGTGCAGCGCGAGACTTAAAAAGTCTACGTTTTAAGCCTAATTATTCCGAGTTTTAAAAGTGAATATAAAAATGGGTAAACAATTCTTAATAAACGAAAATATATGACTAATTCGAGCTGAGAATAAAAGAGTTTTAGATGAAAAGTATGGGGCGCCAAACCGGACAAAATTCGTCCAAATTACTGGTATATATTAGTCGAAATCTGATATATATTAGTTGAAATCTGATATATATTAGTCGAAATCGAATATATATTAGTTGAAATCTGATATATATTAGTCGAAATCGATATATATTAGTCGAAATCTGATATATATTAGTCGAAATCTGATATATATTAGTCGAAATCTGATATATATTAGTCGAAATCTGATATATATTAGTCGAAATCTGATATATATTAGTCGAAATCTGATATATATTAGTCGAAATCTGATATATATTAGTCGAGATATATATAGTCTGATATATATTAGTCGAAACCTGATATATATTATAGTCTGGAGAATTAGCAGAAAATCATGCACTTTGTGAAGAAAGCATGAAACATTGCACAGTGATAAATAAAGGCATTTCTAATTAATTCAAGATTAGAGTCCACCTCTAGCTCACCTGTGACATTTGTGACAAGCTTTCAAAAGTCCCCTAACGACACATATATTTGAATTCTGAAATTTATGAAGCTCCCTAAACTTCGTTGCAAAGCGAAATACGTCCAGCCGGGACTCGCTAAGGGCATTTCCACGGGGGCCGTCTGTAAAGCGAAAACATACGCAATTTGTGCAGTCTTAAAGGATATAATATTTTTTAAAGCAATGGAATTATTTAAATATAGAGAACGCACACAATTTTAGTTTTAACACTTTTTAGTAGCTCTATTTGAATATAGTATTGCTTTTTAATTTATCGTGTTCTTAAAATTATTTTTCACACCCGCCACATTTTCGAAGTGCGGTGCAAGGTAAATTTGCTTTGACACATTTGCATTTGCCATGTAAACCTTTAAGGCACCCACTTTTAACCATTTCGCGACAAGTTTCTGCCGCTGGCGGCATTGTCAGCCATATTGGTTGCCATTCTATGGTACTATCAGGTTGTACAAGTTTGGTCATTCCGAAGTTAGACGCGTCCGATAAATACGGCTGTTTTACCAATGTCCGCCCCCAAAAGTCACTCGAAGCATGTGTTGTAACCATAGATATATTAAAAGGGTAGATACACAATTCAATGGGAGGTCGACGCCGAAGGGGCAACGAGCAGACAGCCGCTATTTTCTGGGGGTAGCCGTATAAAACGCCATCTATCGGGAACTTTCGAAACTAAATTAAGGGATGAGTAGTGGCACTCTATGTTAACCCCCTATAGGGCATAATAAGTCAAACCTTCGGAGATGCCATTACTCCATTTTATACGAGCTAAGAGCAGAAAAACCTTTTATAAAACACTTGGAACTTGTATTTCTACTTACTTTCGAGGAAATACCACCGTTTTCTGAAGGTAAGTCTTTTTTTATACATTTATTAGTAATAAAAACATTTAAGGCGAGCTAAGCCTTGGTCATGGCCATAATGTAGATTTGCACATAGAGAAAAGAGAGCGTAATCTGCCGTGTTTTACAAGACCAAGGCTTAGCTCGCCTTAAATGTTTTTATTACTAATAAATGTATAAAAAAAGACTCTTACCTTCAGAAAACGGTGGTATTTCCTCGAAAGTAAGTAGAAATACAAGTTCCAAGTGTTTTTTTAAAAGATTTTACAGGTGTAAAATTTATAAAATACGTTTTTCTGCTCTTAGCTCGTATAAAATGGAGTAATGGCATCTCCGAGGGTTTGACTTATTATGCCCTATAGGCGGTTAACATAGAGTGCCACTACTCTAAGCTCATCCCTTAATTTAGTTTCGAAAGTTCCCGATAGATGGCGTTTTATACGGCTACCCCCAGAAAATAGTGGCTGTCTGCTCGTTGCCCCTTCCGCGTTTTTTCGTTAAGCCTAAGCCAGCGAAGTGGATCTAGACCCTTTATAGTTTTACTATATCTATGGTTGTAACTACGCGGTGCCAGTCATCCTCTCTCTCTCTCTCATTCCCCATCACATTTTAACGCAAAAGGAGAGAAAACCGCATGGTCAACTTGCAAAGCATTCTATGAACTAACTCATGCTTTACAAACCAAATTCAGAAGTCCTTCTAAAATAGTCGTTAAAGAATTTCTACCAACTATAAAGAGATTTGTAATTACGTATGAACATTGGTAAAGCAGCCGGACTAAACTGGCACAACTTCATAGTACGGTAGAATGGCAACCAAAATGGTTGACAATGCCACCAGCGGCAGAAGCTTGTCGGGAAATAGTTAAATGTGGGTGCCTAAAAGGTTGACATGGTAAATGCAAATGTGTAAAAGCAAATTTACCTTGCACCGCACTTTGAAAATTTGGAGGGTGTGTAAAATAATTTTAAGAACGCAATAAATTAAAAAGAAAAATATTCAAATAGCGCTTCTTAAATTGCATTTAACGTTGTCTATTTTAAGTGTTAAAACCAAAATTGTGTACGTTCTCTATATTTTAATCAGTTCCATTGTTTTAAAAACATATAATATCCTTTAAGACTGCATAAATTGCGTATGTTATCGCTAGCGAGTCCCGACTGGACCGTCCGCCTTTCGCTCTGCAACGAAGTTTAGGGAACTTCATAAATTTCAGAATTCAAATATACAGTATATGTCGTTAGGGGACTTTTAAAAGCTTGTCACAAATGTCACAGATGAGTTTGAGGTGGGCTCTAATCTTGAATTAATTAGAAATACCCTTATTTATCACTGTGCAATGTTTCATGCACAGTGCATTAGTTTTTGCTAATCCTCCAAACAATAATATATATCAGATTTCGACTAATATATATCAGATTTCGACTAATATATATCAGATTTCGACTAATATATATCAGATTTCGACTAATATATATCAGATTTCGACTAATATATATCAGATTTCGACTAATATATATCAGGTTTCGACTAATATATATCAGGTTTCGACTAATATATATCAGATTTCGACTAATATATATCAGGTTTCGACTAATATATATCAGATTTCGACTAATATATATCAGATTTCGACTAATATATATCAGATTTCGACTAATATATATCAGATTTCGACTAATATATATCAGATTTCGACTAATATATATATATATCACTTTTCGTCTAATATACATCACTTTTCGACTAAAATATATCACTTTTCGACTAAAATATATCACTTTTCGACTAAAATATATCACTTTTCGACTAATATATATCAGATTTCAACTAATATATATCAGAGTTCGACTGATATATATCACTAATATGTACGAATTTTGTCCGGTTTGGCGCCCCATAGAAAAGAAAGAAAAATTGGTAATTTAGTTGGAAAAAGAGACATTAGGCCTATATGGAGCTTATCGCCACACAGATTTAAAGAGAATAAATGGATGGATGTAGCGACGAAAATGGAGATGAATAGTACGTTTTTTTGTGATATAGGTAGGTGTTTTTCTTCAGCTTAAATGTTTATTATTTAGAAAATGAATGTAAAACATTTACTGAAAAATTAGGCTTAACGATCTCTCTATGCACGTTTATCGCGCACATGAAAACGGTTGGCAAAAAAGTATCGCTAGCGCAAGCGATAGCGAGAAAAAAGAAAATTTCTTGGCGAGAAAAAAAAATCGCGCGGTCCGCTTCTCGCTAAAAAATACCCTCAACACGCGCCTTAATATTCTTTGGGGGTGGTTAGGACGGAAAGGTATTCTGGGTAGATGGTTCGCAAGATGATAGAAAAAGTAAACTACTTTTCTGGTAGTGGGTTGAGGGGAGGGGGGCTAGAGCCTCTCTAGAAGGAGAGCTTATAAAATCCCGTTTCTGTTTTCTCTAGGATGATTTTTTTTAACATAGCAGCGAGTTGGGGCCGGCAGTTCATTTTGCGGTTTTAATGTCACCTAGTTTTCCGTGCCTCGTTTGTTAGGGGTATAAGGGTAGGTGGGGTGGGGTCGAAGGGGATGGGGGGTATAAGGGGGGTAGATCCCCAGTCAAGCCAAGGGGACCCTGCACGGCCTCCTTGTTGAGCCAGCTGCGGGAGTCAAATGGGGCGAGAGCGAGTAAGGTTTTCACCCAGTTCGCCTTGACGAAGGGTTACCGACTAATCGAGGGGCTAACAACTACTGACTGAAGATATATTTATTGTTAATTGAAAAAAATAACTTATTTATGTAATTGACTTGGAAAAAAAATGTTAAATATTTGGTTCAATTATATTCAGAGATATTCTTAAATGTCCTTGGTTTTAAGTGACATCTATTTTATGTGTTTACAAAATTTAGTCATTTCCATGGGATTGTTATTAAGTTCCCCGATTCCATGGGATAATTAAAAAGTTCTCCGATTCCATGGGATAATTAAAAAGTTCTCCGATTCCATGGGATAATTAAAAAGTTCTCCGATTCCATGAGATAATTAAAAAGTTCTCCGATTCCTTTGGAAAATCATAAACTTCCTTTACCATTTTAACTTCCAAAATAGTTTATATATCCAGGTAAAACACCTGGATAATGTAAATAGTTGTTATCCCCTCGTGCCAGGTTGGGGGGGGGTCGGGGGCAGGGTCTATAGTCGAGGTTTTCCTTTCGCGTTATTTTCGGCCGGGTTTGGGGCTTAAGCCCCGAATCGAGGAAAAGAGATGGCCTCTGTCGAGAACGGTTAATGTTTCGAAACGGGAGAAGCCGAGGAGCCCAAGGCCCCAAAACCCCCGTCTCTCTCTCTTTCCTTGGGAGGCGAAGGCGAGGTTGCCGAGAAGCGAAGTTGGAAGGAAGCGGCGTTGGGAAAAAGCGTTAACACCGTCGCGCGAACCGGTATACGCTTAACGACTTGGAAAAATGAAAGGGTATACGGCTATAGAGCCCGAGCTGCGGCTATCCTTATTTCTGGCTGCCCTAGCCCTAGCCTCGAGTCTTTTCTCTTGCCACACGGATTTATTTCATACCCCCAACTCCGTGATGAATACGTTATTACGTAGTATGAGAGAAAAGGTCGCGTTCCCATCACATCACCTTTTTCTTTCATCATCCAAAATTATAACAGAACCTAATTAGTAATAAACCTCAATGGAACTAGTTTAAACTATTTGAAAACAACTTTATCTCAATGGGGAACCCTTTGTAAATGACTTTACAACAATAAAAACCCCTTTTACAAACCCCTTAACCCAATAGAAACCCTTCGAAAATCACTTTAAAACCGTACTTGTAAATGCGAATGGGTCTCCTTGGCACCTTTTAAAAGTCCCTTTTTCTTAAAGGTGATCTTGGCCATTGGATAAGGGGGCAATCTCTACATATGGGTTTTGCATCCCCCCTCCCATTCTTTAAAGGTGCCATATACTTTACCGGTAATTAGCGAACCCCTTCTCCCCTCCCCCTTCTTCCCGGGCACTTCCAACCAAACCCCATTTGGGAGGAGAGAGGGGGGGAAGTAATGGTATTTTGATATCGGTTTTATTGCGGCGTGATTTCCAGAAAAGTCCAAGAAGCACTCCCCGCTAAAGTTTAAAAGAGAAATCGAAAAATAGCGGAAAAAGGGAAGAGAATTTCCCGCCAAATAGTAATCGGAGAACATTTCCCGCCAAACAGTAGATGAGAAAACACGAGGGGTTTAATACTCGCTAACCCATAAACCATTCTAGTCTATGATATATTTTGAAAACACGAGCGTGTCGCTCCCCCCCCTTTCCACGCGCGAGATGTTTAAGAGTAAAAAGAAAATATTTCGTGCTTCAAGAAATTATGGTGTTTTTTTTTTCTCAAAATATAAAAATGTGAGTATTTTTAAAAGATGGTAGGTAAATAGGGTTAGATTTTAGATTAGGTTTATAATGGAATTGACCCCAAATAACAACAATATAGAAATTGGATAAAAACTATTAAATGAAGAAAATGGTCTAGGCAGCTATTTCAGTATATTTTTAGAACCACCACTTTGACGATAATGTTGTTTACGTCAATTAATGTCCTTCGTTAAGTTACCAAAGCTTTTTCGGTGCGGTTTTAATAGGGCATTGTCTAGCTTTGGCCTATTAGAGCGTCGGCGTTCGTACATTCTCTCTACCAGACTAATGGGGGCGTGTACTCCCAAAGCGACGATGATTATTTTAATACCACAATGCATTTCGTTATGGCGCCAATTAAACCTAATATAGGGTTGCATTTATTCCCGCAACATCTAGTCTCCGTCCGCGATCAAACAAGAAAAACTATTTTTTTTTTGTCTAAAACTAAAATTGCGTAATCGGATACTTCACGCGCGCGAACAAAAAATCGAAGACAGAGTCACGTGATGTAAGGTTAGACACGAGAAGAAATTTGAGAGGTTCCAAATAAAAAAAGAATAAAAAGTCATCGCTTACCATTGTCCTTTTTGAGGATACTCGCGTGTCCCGAGAACTAGAGGACCGATTGTAACGCGACTAGTGATCGTACGGGGTGAGATTTTTGTCGGGTCGGGTTCCGGGTCGGGTTGCGAAAAAAAACCCGGAAAATCGGGTCGGGTCGGGTCGGGGTTTCCTTTTTAATAATATAAATGGAATTAACATATTCTAAAAAATTATACATAGTAGCTATGTACTATGTAATGTAAGGAATTTATTTTCTGTAATTTAGTTCCAAGTTATCACTGCTTTAATGAATCCAATAGTAGGCGATTCTGCCATATCATTGCTATCTGATATAACGTCGTGGAAGGGATTGGGGTAACTAATTGTCCCAGAACAGGTGCGTCTTCCATCTGTAAAGTTTCCAAATTGTCCTTGCCCTTGGCAGTGGCTGAATGGGGTTTCTGGTACTCGTGAAACTCTTCTACCACTTTTTCAATTTTGAAATCAATTGCTCGCAACTTAACACACAATTAATACATTGGCGTTTGACGGACGACCATGAAATTGCCGAAATATATCAGTTTTCTACTGGCTTTCGAAGCCTCGAGACAGAAAAAAATTAAATATTCAAGCTCGCCCTACTCAGATTCGAGTTCCTATCTACTGCAACACAAAGCGCGACCGTAAATAATAACTTACCCTCTACTACGGGCCCACCCCGAATTTTTTTTAACCCGACTTCAAAATTGACTGGCCGGGTCGGGTCGGGTCGGGTTGGAAAAAGCCGGGGATCCCCGACTTCCCGGGTCGGGTTCGGGTTCCCCGTACGATCACTAAACGCGACACCTTTCGAGGTTTAGTCTACGGGTTCCCTTTATTACGAGCGCTAGTTTTCACCCTCAAAATGGCGTACGTCAATATTCGAAAACGCTACGAAAAAAGAAAATTCATTTAATTAAAATATGTAAAAAATTTAATGAAACAGCTTTAGATATTGGCAAGAAGCGATATCTAGTTTACAAGGGAGAAGGTTTAAATTCGTCCAAATGTGGGTCCGGAGTTAATCCCCGCCTCTAAATTAGAACCAGCATCTCACTGGTTCTTGAAAACTCACGTCAGCGCGACGCGAATGACGAAAATTACGTATTTTCCGACTGAGGAGAGGCGAAATAGCCCGGCCTCCTTTTACGTCCCCCCTTGTATTTTGAAAGGGGGACTGGGACTATGGCGCGCGAGTACTTAGGCATCTTATACCTTCTCCCTAGTAAACTAGATATCGCTTCTTGATATTGGCGAGGGGGATGGTTATAGTAGGATAAAAAAGTATATTTCTGGGTGTTAATTTAAATACAGTAATCTTAAGTTTCTAAAACCAAGAAATCTGAAGTTATAAGCGATTAAATAAAGAATTTCAAATGAATTATTAAATAAAAAAAAGATAAAAAAACTAATTAAAAAGCAAGCGCAATAATTGTAATATTTAAAAAAGGCATATTTTCATAATCGTAAGATATCTTAGCAAGAGGAAAAGATGAGAATTGCAAAAGGTAAGGTGGAAGGTGGAGATGGGGGTAAAGGTTGTTGGGTGGATTTCTAGCAAAACATAATAGCCTGTATCAGAAAGAGTAGAAAGGTATACGGGGTTGGGGGTAGGGGTATTCATCCCGGAATGTTAAGATCGCCAGGCGGGACGCGGCGGCGGTGAATTGCTTTGGGGTGAACACTCCACCATTCTCTCTCTCCCAGGCTTTTCATCCAAGGATGGCGGGAATCTCTCTCTCTGCTCGGAATAAAGCGAGCGAGTGCGGGGTGGCTTGAGAAGCGAATAACTGCACGAAGGTATGGAATATAGGGAACAAGGCGAGGAACCAGATATTGAGGATGAAACGAGGGACTCGACACTCTATCCTATCATAAAGATGTAAATATTTCAAATTAAGTCTGTTCTTATTTAGGAAGTGATGGAATTAAATTAATTTTAATTTATGAAACTCATTAACGACGGTCTATAATTAAGCTAGTAAAGTAATTAATTACAATCTTGAATAATCCAAGATAGTTAGGTTTAATCTTTTTTCCAAAAATACTTTTGTAGAACGTTGACCGTTGAATAATCAAAGCAAGAAGCAAGAATAATGTTTGTAATTATTAAATTATTAATTATAATTATTTTATAACTAATTTCTTTTTTTAAAACACAACTAAACTTTTAAAAAAAATTCTAAAAATATGTTAAGAAAAAGGGAGTGAGTATCCCCTCGGGGATCGTGTAGAGAAATGGAGTAGATAGCATTGCTGAAGCCATTTGCATGTTATAATTGGAACGTATTTTTCAAGCGCTGTCCCGTTCGACGAAAACCTAGAGAGAGAGGAGCATGGCCGCCGCGCTATTCACCCATTCTCTCCTCTTCCTTCCAGAGGTGGAATTCCACTCTCTGGAATGTTACATCGAATGTTCCGGTGGGGGGGGGGGAGTGGGAGGTCGGTAGGGGTTAGCCCCCCCCGGTACGACCCCCAAAAAACTTCCACAGTTTTTTAGTTTCTATATATGTCGGATTTTTTTATCTCTTCCACTACAGTCGCGCTTCTCCGCTATTTTATGGCATTAAGAATGTACTAAAAGCATCCAGGAATATTTTTCGCAGAAGTCATCCATGTAGTTTCGTATCTTACGACAATATTCTTACGCGTAATCCCTCAATATTCATTGGAGAGGGGAATAAATTCAGTGTAGGTGGAAAAAGAAATTCAGTTTCGACTGTTGGAAGGAAATTTTTTGGAAGGATGTGGACTGGCAGGGAAATGGAAGCGTAGGGGGGATATACCTTATTTTCCACGTTCTTTGATACTCTTTCAAAAATTTATACCCAACAACCTCGCGGAAAGAAAGAAAAGAAAGAGATCTACAACATCGTGCCACAACCGAAATTTACTTTTATACCATTTCGTTATATTTTTTTACTGACTCGTCTACGCAAGTTTTATTCCCATTTAGTAAATTGTATCGCATCACGTGGCCTTATTTTCCCTGAAGGTTCGAAAATTAGGTTTTTGATTTTTATTTTAAAGTTGATTAAATCAGTCCCTAATTGACGTAACCCCAAGTACTTATTACCAGTATATAGGTGACAATCAGGACTATCATATCCTAGAAGGATTTCACCGTATCATTTAAATTAACAGAGTTATGACCTTATTTGCAAGAAGATCAAAAAATATTAGTTTATAATTTCAAACTTGATTATCTCAGCCCCTACTTGACGTAACCCCGTGTACTTGGTAGCATTTTATAAAGGACAAGTGGGGCTATCTAACCCTAGAAGAATTTCCCAGTATCATTCATATTAACAGAGTTAGGACATTTCAAAGTTGGGGTAACTCTGGAACACCATGTAGAAAAGAAATATTATTTACTATTACTGATGTTGATGTTTTAAGTCAATAAATTTGACTCGGTGTGGACATACTGGTTTAACGTTCCTTAAATTCTATGAAATTTCGTTTAGGAATCAGTTAGGGGTTAAAGTTTAAAGTTGTAAACACCGAGAGTCGAGTTGGGTAAACCCTTAGGGAGACGTTTGAAGAAGAAAAAAAACCACCCCTATTTTTCGATTGTACCCTTGGTTCTTCCATATACACGCGGCAGTTCAACGAAAGCTTTAAACTCTGACCTTAACAGAGCAGACGAAAAGAAAAAAAAAGGGAGGAAAAAGAAAGCTCTGTAGGAAATGGCGCACACAATCGGACAAACAATAAAAGCTAGGGTACTGGTTTCTTTTTTTTTCTTCTTCTTCTTTTTGGTTGAGGACCGAAATGTCCCTGGTGACTCGTAGAAAAGGGAGCCAAGGCTCGGGACAACGATTAAACACCATCATGCTAGGGACTCGGCTGACGGTGTACTCTCTCTCTCTTATAGGGCAGCGTCCATCTCACGGATGGTGAGCTTCGCGGACGCGTGGAAAGAAGACTTTTTCGCTCGGACGGCGACGAGAGCGAGAGCGAGAGAGAGAGCCGTTAAAAATCGTTCTGCGAATGATAATCTCTTAGATAGACTAACTCCGACCAGGGTCGCGTTCGCATCAAAAACAAATTCAAAGTTAACCCACATCTCAATATCAAAGATGGATCATAATTGGTTTCAAAACTATAATAATATTTTTGAAATAAATAGGTCAAACCGGGATGAAGACCTACCCCGAAAAAATTCGTATGAAATACGTAAAAATAAATAGAAACAGAGTTGAGGGAGAGGAATAAAAAAATATATTTATTTTGGCTGAACTTACACTATCGGGGTGTATCCCTGCATGTACTATCCGAATGACATATCAAAAATATATGGGGATATAAAAAAGGGACTAGTCATCTTTTAGGTCCTAGGTAGTCCTCGAGCGAGATTAAAGTAGGACCAAACCGAGCAATACCCCTCCCGACCCAACATCATCTCGTTGGCCACGACACCATCAAACAACTTTTCCCTATTCCAGCCAACCCACCTCAAAAAAAAAAAAAAAAAGAGAGAACTCTCGCTGGCGAATTTGCCAGTCTTTTTATTACTCCCGCGAGAATAGTATAAACTCCTTGCATGGCTAGTTCCTCTTTGGAATATCAGACCGAGGCTTAACGGGAACGGGAAAGGTACCAGGTGCGGGAAAGCGGAACTAAGCCCCTCCAACGCTGCTGAACCCCCACCACCACCACCACCGTAACTGGGCGCACTTGATCAATAAACACGACTACCGAACTTCCCTTACGTTCGACCTACGTCAGATTTAAAGTAATATCATATAAGATTCTGTGCCAACTGCGCTTGATACGAAACTAGAGGTTAGAACGTCATACGAGGGGTTACTCACTATGTGATAAAGAGGAAATTGGAAAATTCCAAAAAGAACACTCGGGGAAAATTAGGTTTAGTGGTCCTATATAGAGTTTGACAATTAAGTGCGGTTAAGGTAAACTGTTAATTCTTCTCTCCCAACTGCGCTTGGCACAGAACTAGAGGCTTGGATGTCATCCGAGGGGCTACCCACCCCGTGGAAAATTCCAATTAGTCTAAAGTTTGAAAAATTTAGTTAATTTAGTGCTTGTCCATCACTTAGCAACCTTAACTGTAAATTGAATCCAACTAAAACCAACTTTGGACATTTGACCCTCATGTACCAATACCATGAACCAATCCCAAAACCTAACATACTCTTTTTCAATTTTGTAATATATATCTATATAAAAAAGCCAACCGTGTATATTTTATAGGAGTATTTTTATAGTTAAGTGAGGGTTTTAACAATTTTATACTGCAGTACAGTAGCTTTTACGATGGTTATACAATTACTGGCTAGCTAGAAAAGTGAAGGTATACAAACACACACACGGACATACAGGCAGGCAGGCAGGCGTTGGGCAAACGATACGATGGGTCGTAAAATTTTAAAGAGACATAAGTAGCTAGCCCTGGCGCGTTATCCGTAAACACATTATAGCCGGGTGCGAAGACACACACATACCGAGCACCGGGTTTCTAGCTAAATTAGATATTCTAGAGGTGTTTCCAGTTAACTCGAGACCAACCAATTCTGGGAACGATAACCAAAAGGAGTCGGACTATCTTAATTTTAAAACCTAAATTGAATCTATCTATCCGAATTCCAGTATCATTGAGGGGTCCCAGGGACACGGGACACGGATGAGGACAAAAAGCGTCACGTACTAACCTTATAACTAAAAAATACCATAGGTGTCCCCTATTCTCGTATAACATCGTTTGAAAATACATTTCCTTTTTTAAATAAAATACGTGCAAATATTTTTGAATTTATTTTTAAACTCAAAAAATCTGTTCACGAGACTCGAAAAAAAGTTTCGTCTTATCCTTTGACCCTTTCAATTAATGTAAATCGTTCTCACACAAAAATAAATCGTAACGTGGATAAATCTAGTTGAAGAGTGGCGAATTCCTTTTCTAATATCTTAGACAGGGACGAGGGACAAGGGAGGATCATTTCGTGTCACGTCTTCTTCTGGCGTACGTCCGGCCGGACCTGATGCCAAATATTTGCCTTGTCCGCCCCTATACTATAGAGTCCGGAATGTCCGTGTATTTACGCGAGCTTGGCGTTTTTATGGGGCTAGGTCCGACCGGAAATACTCTTTTGAAAGGCCACCAAGTCCCTAACCCAGTAACAAAAGGCTTAAGGAACAAATCAACTCACGGAGGCTACTTCCGGTTTCGTTTGGTTGTTTGTCTTACTAGTTCACGCGCGCGCGATATCCGTAGATCTTTTTCTCTTTTGTTTCTATCTCTCTAGCTATCTGGGAAAACGTTGCGCAGTTTTTGGGCCTTGGTTTAATGTTAAAATTAGGTATATAGGGACAGACTGAGTATATAATTACGTATCAATTAACTATTGGTTTCCGGACAAGAAAACGGTTGACTGATAGATAGAGGAAGAAAAGAAAAAATTCCATAATTACTAATTATTTTAGAGGTAAAATAATTTGGAATCAATTTGGTTCGATTATGATTCGATTAAATTCTTTTCGTTTCAGTTTCCCTTTGGTTGCCAAGGCCTAACCCTTTATTCGTCTAAAAGGGGGGTTTGAAGGAACTAAAGGGGGGTTGCAGGAACGAAAGGGGGAGAGAGAGAGCGTGAGCCCGAAATCTCGAGGAGAAGAAAAAGATGGAGGAGGAAAAAGAAAGAAAGAAGAAGAAGCGCAAGAGAGAGAGAGAGATGGAGAGGAGGAAGATGGGATGCCTGCGTTTAATGATCTATTCTAATGTTAGGCAAACTACAATCAGAGAGAAATACTAGCCAGATTCTTTCTCCTCTGTTTTATGGAGAAGAGGGGGGAGCTATTGTAGACAATGGGGATCCCTCTTTCTTCCACCGGAAGTAAAAGGGTTCGAGGGGAAGTAGAAAGATACGCGCAGCAAATCAGGAAATAGAATTTTGTACAAACATTACTACTTTTGTTTTATATCCATACCGCAATTCCTTTTATAGGACATATATTATTCCGTATTATTCGAAGAAATTAGACCAGATTAATTTAGAAATAAATTAAACGAGAAATTATAATATAATCCTGGAATGAGTTACGTTTCATTTTTTGTGTACCGCGTGGTAAGAAACTCACGAGCGGAGGTCGTTACATTAGGAATTTAACGGCCATCATATTTCAAGGAAGGGGGGGGGGGGGTTACGAAATTAAATTCGCCATATTATATAATAGAATCGTCTATTTTTGGGAGGTTTAATATCCTCTTGGTTGTACGTACGAGTAGAGAGATATAGATTCCAGAAAATTGAGAAACATTAAGGAATTTTCTAAATTAGAGCCGGGCTTTTATTTACCAAAGCGATAAGTGGTGAGATTCTTACAAGCCAGAAGCACCTGGTGGAGGATATTATTGTACTTGAGGGACTAAAACTCGCGTGTCTCGTATTACTATAAGAGTCGATTAAATAATAGGGAGGTTTAATGAAATGGATTTTAATCAAGTTGAAACTCTATTAAAGTCACGAATTCAAATCATTGGGACCTACTGAAACCCAAAGATACACACTGAAACCCAAGGAGACCCACTGAAACCTAATCTGAAACTCAAGGAGACCCCGTGGAACTCTTAGAAACCTACCGAAACCCACGGAGACCAAATGGAACTCTTAGAAACCTACAGAAACCCACGGAGACCCCATGGAACTCGTAAAAACCTACCGAAAACCACGGAGACCCCGTGGAACTCGTAGAAACCTACCGAAACCCACGGAGACCCCGTGGAACTCGTAGAAACCTACCGAAACCCACGGAGACCCCGTGGAACTCGTAGAAACCTACCGAAACCCACGGAGACCCCGTGGAACTCGTAGAAACCTACCGAAAACCACGGAGACCCCGTGGAACTCGTAGAAACCTACCGAAAACCACGGAGACCCCGTGGAACTCGTAGAAACCTACCGAAAACCACGGAGACCCCGTGGAACTCGTAGAAACCTACCGAAAACCACGGAGACCCCGTGGAACTCGTAGACACCTACCGAAACCCACGGAGACCCCGTGGAACTCGTAGAAACCTACCGAAACCCACGGAGACCCGATGGAACTCGTAGAAACCTACCGAAACACACGGAGACCCCACGGAACTCGTAGAAACCTACCGAAAACCACGGAGACCCCGTGGAACTCGTAGACACCTACCGAAACCCACGGAGACCCCGTGGAACTCGTAGAAACCTACCGAAACCCACGGAGACCCGATGGAACTCGTAGAAACCTACCGAAACACACGGAGACCCCACGGAACTCTTAGAAACCTACCGAAACCCACGGAGACCAAATGGAACTCTTAGAAACCTACAGAAACCCACGGAGACCCCATGGAACTCGTAAAAACCTACCGAAAACCACGGAGACCCCGTGGAACTCGTAGAAACCTACCGAAACCCACGGAGACCCCGTGGAACTCGTAGAAACCTACCGAAACCCACGGAGACCCCGTGGAACTCGTAGAAACCTACCGAAACCCACGGAGACCCCGTGGAACTCGTAGAAACCTACCGAAAACCACGGAGACCCCGTGGAACTCGTAGAAACCTACCGAAAACCACGGAGACCCCGTGGAACTCGTAGAAACCTACCGAAAACCACGGAGACCCCGTGGAACTCGTAGAAACCTACCGAAAACCACGGAGACCCCGTGGAACTCGTAGACACCTACCGAAACCCACGGAGACCCCGTGGAACTCGTAGAAACCTACCGAAACCCACGGAGACCCGATGGAACTCGTAGAAACCTACCGAAACACACGGAGACCCCACGGAACTCGTAGAAACCTACCGAAAACCACGGAGACCCCATGGAACTTGTAGAAACCTACTGAAACCCACGGAGACCCCATGGAACTCACGGAATCCTAACTAGACTCATTGTAACTCACTACAAATCACGGTGATCCAATGAAACTCACTGAGATAAAAAGAGATAAGATAAAACCAGTGCACGGATAGACCTTCCCAAAGAAGCACACTACCTACAATTAAACCCAGTATCTCAATAAAACAATTCTCCAGACTATGCAAAGGCGGTTTGCGACGGCCCGATCATTAAATTGAAAAGGTCCATGGTTTCGTTGGAAGCAGCTCTAGAAAGATGGAAGCGCTCCAGTTTTTCCCCTCAGCTTCTATAATCGAGCGGAAAACCGCTGTTGGCAATTTGTGGAAGAGCGCTTCCGCGTTTTTTAATCGTTCGGGACGCTCTACTACCTTCTCTCCCCAACCCCCCCCTTCTCTCTCTTTTTTGGAAAATGGCCACCGTTTCTCTCGCTTGGAGAAACTCGAGCTGAAGAAGCCACGCCCCTTTAAACTCTCGACCAGCCCTTAAAGGTTAGATTATTACGGGCGAAAAAATTAAAGCACTACCTCATTTGAGACACGTAATTAGACGAAAACTTCCATGTAGTAACACTGTAGTAAACTCGGGATAAGAGGGCTAAGGGGTCGGATATTAGTTATTAGCCTTAAATATTTAAGAATTAAATTAACTAATTACATTATTAAATTTAACTAAAATTACGCTGAGCCATTTGAAAATTCGCACTCGTACTATTGTCGCCGAGTGTCCGACCCCCTATAGGAGTTTTTAAACAACTATAACGGTAGCTAAAATACCATGACACTGAGATTTTTCTAATAGGGTCATTTTTAAGGGTTTATGAAACACTATCCACTCGTCTATGAAGAATAAAGGATATTAAAGGTAAAGATTACGGACTCTTTAACCCTATTCGGTTCTTCAGAGTGGACGAATCATTTATATCTAAGGGTCATTTTTATCTCGCCCCCTCTGTCCCGTTCCTCCGTTGTCGGGCAGCCCAACTCGTTTAGATAAAATGACCCGAGCTTACGAAGTGTAAACACGTTTTCGTTTCGTGTTAAAAACACGATGATAAGAATATATAATATTAATAGGACCAATTACGGGAAATGACCACCGTCGGTGGTGCCTTGGAAAAACACATTTAGGGGGACAAATATCTAATGTATTTATATACAGCCCGCAGCAGTGCATTATGGGTCAGGTGGGACGCCGAGATAGCCAATAGGGAACTTAGAAATATTTCAGGAAAAAAATGGCGATTACTATTATTTAACAACTTAACGTTTTGATGGTAAAGGTAATCTTAAACTTTAGGTTGGTAATACACGTTTACCCGAACCGTTTGTTATTTGAAGCTAGTGCAGTATTATTATCCCTAACTACTAGGCCTAGTAGGGTCATGTTTTACAGATATGGTATAGTTAAGCCTAGTTCAAGTGGAAAACATCGATTCAAAATCATTAAATTAAGGGATAATAATATGGGATCAAAATATTGAGTTGGTTGGCCTTTATTTAAACCGGGGTTTAAATATAAATAATAAATTCAATTTGATCGTTAAGCCTCGGTTAAATACATAGTGGAGAATCGTTTAATGAGGTCACGATCCGCTGTATACATTTTACGAGCGATTGAAACCGCTAATAGCCAAACCCAATTCAACCAGTCTATACAGTAGGCCAATTAAAACGCGAAACGGGGTTTGGGGGATGGTGGGGGGGGGGCGTTCATTAATTATCTTTCCCCCCATTCCCAAAACGAATTCTACAGAAAAGGGTGGGACTAATACTCGCTCTTTTATGCAAAATATTTCATTGTCTTTTAACAAATACGCATTCTTCCCCTAATGATTTCAATCCCATCTAGCTCCGCGGCATCCTACTCGTAATAAGCGATTAAAAGCAACAATCTTAATGAATTTTTAGTTTATATATAGGCCTATAGCCTTGCCTATAAGCAAATTATTTTATTTAATAACGTTAGACCTTTTTACTCTAAAACCTCGGCGTCATTTCAACTCGCCTTTAAACTGCATTAAATACGTGGCGCTATTCAAAAGGAGCTAAAATTCTCGTGAAAATACCCTATTTGTCTCGCGCGAAATTGTTTATATTTTTTTCTTATAATTACTATTCACGAGATTAAGTTGATAGCGTCGTTTGAATTGGAGCTAACGCGTATAAAGGCGGGGGTTATGCAATTCCAAAACTGAGGCGACGCTAATATCTCTTAATTAACTCTAAAAACTTAAACACGATATAATTCTGGTGATTTTTCACGAATAGAGTTTAATATACTCGATGTAATGAAGCGATATTAGGGGGAACTGGGAAATGACATTGGGATAAGAAACGAGGTCCCAACTATACGCGCATTATTTACTCGAGTTAAACGTATTCCATCACCAGGCACCACAGCAGCATCGCAGTTTCCCGCAGTTTTGGAATCCAGTGCTTCCTCGTAGTATTCAAGTATGGAATAATAAGTAAGGACTTGGTCGACGAAAGATTCCTTTTGGTATTCCAAACACGCGTTTCGCGTACAATGAGAATATATTTAAATACACCGTTGAATATTAAATGAATACGTCGTAAAGACGATAAGTACAAGCTTATAGGTTATAAGATCATCAGAAGTGAGATGAGACTAGAAGTGAAAGGCTCTAGCATTGGTAGTAGATCCTCGCACTAGTGAACAAATTTGAGGATTTTATGCCGCTAAAACTAGAGAGAAAAAAATTGGTCGAGTTCCAAAAAAATTGGTCGAGTTCCAAAAAAATTTCTTACCCCCTTCCCCTCAACCTAAAGCCGCGGAACACGGACGCGGATGCTTGAATCTAGTTCGGCCGTCTACCGCCGCGAGCGTCTCACGTTTTGGAGGGGAAATTCAGAAATCGCTACCAGAGGGCCAACTGTTGGTGTGTTATCAAGAATATTCACTTTCGCCAAGTGAAGAATTTGGTTATCTCAGTACTTCTAGTCTCATCTCACTTCTGGATCATCCAAAAACACTTGACTTGACCAATTTGAAAATCCAAAAAATTCAGTGAAAAAGAAATCGGGTGTTCAGTTAAGATTTTCACGCAAAATATTCATTGTAAATTCGTAATTAATTCGCGTTAGTAGATTAGGCTTCATCTCACGCGTATCATACATAACTCTAGAGCCATGCAGGGGTTGGTGTGAAACGTACACGGACTGAGAGAGAGAGAGAGAGAGAGAGAGAGAGAGAGAGAGAGAGAGAGAGAGAGAGAGAGAGAGAGAGAGAGAGAGAGAGTGAGAGAGATTCGAATTAGAATAACAACGTTTTGGGAACCCAGAAAATGGTCATTTTCACATTCCATCCTTTAATAGATTTCAGTCATTACAAAATGCAACCCTCCCCTCTCCTTCCGCCCCCCCTTCACCTACCCGTCCTAGCAATTCGCGCCTAAACCAAATTGGGTAGAACGTAGCCCCCCAAAGTCAACCACCTACTTGGCATTCCAGGGCACAGTCACAGTGGTGGTATCTCGCGCCAAATGACACCCCCACACACACCACCCTCTTTTTTTTCTTAGTTTTCCACGCGCTAGGCTTCATTACTAAAAGCTAACAGCAATTAACCAAAGCACGTGGTCTTTTTCCTATATCTTTTCCCGCGCGTTATTTTGACTGCTTAATTTTCGTCACCTCGCGCGCTGTGGTTTCCCATTTAAAAGTTGGTTTGACACGATGTTCTAGAACGCGAGAGATAGCTTTGCAATGACGTCATTGGCTCAAGACTGACTCAAGAACCAATCGTAATAAAGACTAATTTAACTTTGAAGAGGTGTCGGACATTCGTTATGGGTTTTATTTTTCATTTTTTGAGCATGGAGGTGCGAACGCGTCATCTTTGAAGGAAAAGGATCTGGTATATAATATGTGACGATACTAATAGAGTTCCGCGTAAATTGATGCTGACAGCATTATTAAAACTAGCCGGGGAAATCTAATTTAACAGTGAACGCTTCCGCAAAATTGTTGCGGTTTTCTATAGTACGTCCCTTCATTGGTCAGTTTCACTCGTAGTTTGCCATTTTAATAAACGCCCCATTAATAGAATTAACGCGTTTTAAATATGGCAAACTTACGTTGGAAGGAAATTTTGCAAAATGCTAATAACTTCTTCATAGCAAAAGGAAGTAATTAAAAATTTTCTAGTGTCGACATCGACTAGCTCGGTGTCTTACGTATAAGCTGGAGTGTTTTTTAAAGATCCAAGTTGTTCCCTTTGTCCTTAGGGAAACTGGCTAGCGCTATGATCAGTCACATGGTGAATTAAGGTAGTCGTTGGGGGTGACAATGTTACGCTGGTATCATGCGGGGTAAATGGGCCTTTTCGATGATAAGAGAGCCGTGGCTTCAACCTCCGTATAGCTCTGCTCTACCCATAGGTTTGCAGCTTTAAATTGAAATGGTCCATTTGGCTGATGGATCGAGGCCGATTTCGGGATTGCGTCTCAATTTCCCGCTTTTCTTCATCGTGCTTTGAGTAATGAATCTTTTGTGATATTCCAGGGGGGAGGGGAGAGGCAAAGGATGGACCTCTGAATAACCATTTTTCTTCTTATTACGTTTACTATGGGCGATAATCCTTTCGCTAGCCGCCGCGTAAGCATTGGTTTTCCCGACCGACTTTTCAAAAATATATTACGCGTTTGATTATAAATATCTACCGCGCCTTTTAAATTCAGAACTTGATGAAAATTTTGTTTGTGGCTTAATTTGATAGAAGAAAAAATCGTTTGTATTTTGAAGGCCTAATTCCACGCGCTTTAAGAATTGATAAGTCATGAGATTAGACTACCCAGTCGTGAGGAAGAACACGCTCCCAAATATCATTCACGACCCTTCAAATGTCTTGAGAAATCAAACTTAATTATTACGATTATTCGCGATTGTTGTGCGAGGAAAAATGGTAGTTGGCAAGCAGGAGGGATTCGTTGCCAATAAGAATGGAAAGAACAGATGCTAAAGCAGCTTTAGTCGTTTCCATGGAGACCATACTTTGGGGAGAAAGTGGACAGCGTGTCACCCACAATTAAGGGAGTTTTGGGAACACGTCAGAACCGAAGGAACCACGCACTCTTAAGCCTAACCTCTCTCTCCTTCCGGGGTATCTATATAGAAACGGAGGTGCACCATCGACTCTCAGGGGGAAAGCCTCGCTTGCTGTTAGACCAGGGAAAAGCGAATAAAAATATACCAGAGAATGAATTCAATATTCTCTTGAATAAAATTTAAATTCAAAACTAAATAAACCTCAAGAATTAAACAACGTGAGAATATATTTTAGGATGTTCGTCATATGGCGAGTCTGCGAACGTGGAGTAAAAGGGCGGATCAATATTCGTGTTGTATTGAACTTAATTCATCGGTATGCTCGTCTTCACGCGAGTAATCATAGGGATTCAGCTACAAACATTTCCCGAGTACCGAAGATTCGAGTAAGAAGGTAGCAACGTTTTAAGGCTTTGTTTCGAGCAAGTACTAGCTCATTGATTTAGCTTTCTAAATTCAATATTCAGAACATACTTAAATAATCTCGGCTTGCTACAGCGAGATGTACTTAGAATCAAGGTACGTACGTGGGAGTTGGAACAAACATTACTTACTGCCAGAATATTTAAGGGGGGGGGTGCAGTTTATAGGGGGGAGAACCCCTCTCGCTTTTCATAATGTTCGTCTTTAATAATAAATTTTACCCGAGAGTTAGGGCCTCTTAATATTTAAGTTCGGTATAAGCCTTGGTCCCCTTTTACGGTCTCAGAGTTCGGTATTCTTGTATTGGTACGGAGATAGGTTTGCTGGTTCAATTCTTCAAGAGGATGTACCCGTGAAAGGTAGGTCACGTCTAGGCCAGTGCGCAAATTTATTCCAAATTGCACGCGCCTTTATAATGCAAGAGGATGGTTTTAATGAAAAATAACGGCCATTTTGTAGCCCAGATAGAAATCGCGCACGGGGCTGGTGGTAATAATGGTACAGGGTGTTGTAATAAAAATAATTGAATTATTTGGATAAAAGATACGTGGATAAAAATCACTATACTATACGTGATTTTCAATACACCATTTTGATATATATTTTTTGAGTCAATTAAAACTAGCTGGCGTAGAAGTAATCCACCCATGGTGAGGGCCAATAGGTATAAAGAGTGTAATGTGAATGTAGGTAATATTCTCATGGTAAAAAAAGAGTCGCAGATTTTGGGGGTTTAGTGAAAACGTACCATCATATTGTTACATAGACCAGAAAATAAAGTAAAAAGGAGTTTCATTCTAGGGCTTTCTGTCTTCAGAACAGAAAATGAAAAAGAACAGCGCTCAGAAAAAAAGCGACGACAGATACCCTTAAACCAAACACTTCTCCATGAATATAGAGACTGTTATTACGTGCAGCACTAGCTAAGCTAACCGGCGGTATTCGGGACCGGAAACAGACAAATACTTCCTGTCAATGCGAAGGCACTAAAACTACTAAATAGTTAAAATATCCGCGTGGCTTTTCTAGATATTGTTTTGTTTCAAATTCAATAAAACATTCTCAACCGCTTCTACTTACTGTGAAATTTAGAATAAAATATTCATTTGTGAATGACATAAATTCTTGGTCAGTTTAAATCGACATTGGGATAGAAATTGAGGCGGAGTAACAAATAAAGTAAAAGTTGCCTATTGGAAAAAAATAGTCCGGGGAAGAAGGTACCCCCCGCTGTTCGGGGTGACGTATTGTCCGTGCCATTACTGGCCCATTACCTTCGGAAGTCAGCTATGGCTCGGCCAGCCCCCTTGGCCCGCTGCCCACCCCGAGGTCTCTTCCCTCGGCCACCCTTAACATCGCCTCGACCTTTTTTTTTAAAGGGAATAAAAGTCTACAGAAGATTTCAAAAGAAAGGACATGTACCTATGTCCCTCAAAGAAAAAAAAATCGAACCAGAAAAATTACGAATTTATACGTAGAAGCTCTTGGAGCAAAAATGACTTATGGTTTTATAATAATTTTAAGGGAAGCCCGAATTTGATATCGCAAGCAGACGACGGAAATAAATACAAAGGGTGCGCGAACAAAACTGGAAATTTGTTATATAGGGATATGATGTCAACAACTCTAAAATACTGGATTCTATAGGAATTCAATAACCGAGTACAAAAACACGAAATTTGGACTTACAATCACCATCAGATTTCCATGAAACTCCTAGAATTTACCAGCTGCAACAAAAAAAGGTGCAAACTTAAGTTAATTCCTTGAAGATAACTATCGTGTTAAATATGAAATTAAACTCAAATAAATAATAAATGTACAATTAAGATCCTGTAAGCGATAGTCACAACATGTTAAAAAACGAGTTAATAGTAATAATAAGTTAGATTAAGATTAAAACATAGATTAGCCAACTGATAAGAGGTTTCTTGGAATCTAAAATGAATAACATAAGTTAGTTCGGTTGTAACGCTCGTACAATCCGATGTTTTCGCTCTGAGATGGGTACAATAGAATAATCATGATTTTCATTGGACTATCATAATACTGTGGCACTGATCATTGATCGGGTGGAAGGAATATATACATACAGTCCGGAAACCGGAACGATCTTTTGGAAGGCAAAGCTTAAGGCCTTTCTCTCTCAGTCCCCATTATGTTAATCGTGATTAACATCGCCATTACTAGCTTGACTCTGTTTTAATTAAAAAAACTTTGGTCGTCGGCCTAGGAGGTTAATAGATTTTTAGGGCTCTGTACACGCAACACACTCTTAAGCCGATGACCAATAAAAAAATTCCAAACTCCATCAATGGTACGAGGGATCTAACACTTCCTTCAAAGTCAATAAACACCATCATAGAATAAAATTTTATGACTAATCCCACCTTATACGCAAAGATGGACAGTGTCCGTTCCCTTGGAAAGGATTTTGGAGAGTTTATAGTAGAGGTATGCCAGTAATAGCATGGTCACGTGAGAAGGAGGAGGAGGAAGAGGATGATGGGGGTCAAAGAAGATGAAGAAGCTTAAATCCGAATAAAGCCCCGGAGCTTCTTCCCAACCTCATTTTGTTCCGGATGGAACGCGATTCGCTCGCTTGACCGATAAGAAAAGAGGGGGAACGGGTGAGGGGAGGGGGCGAGGAGGAGGAGAAGAGGACACTGGACAGTGGTCACTCACTCCCCTATTGGACTTCACGTCTTATTTTTATTCCCTTCAGTTGGATCCTCTCGCGCTTCAACTCTTTTGAACGAGCAAATGTCTATGGTACCGTTTCATTGACGTGCATCGACAACATATCTCCCAAGAGCAAATAGAGAAAAAATTTAAGTACCCTTAGAAAGTACGCTTTGCGTTATGTAACGTAACTGCTCCAAGTATAATAAACCCAGCCTTAAAAATATCTTAGAAATTACATTAAAAGGAAAACCCCGAAAAATTAGAAAATTCGCAAACATAATAGGCCTAATGTGGTCACCGAATCCCGTATTTTTATTTGAGTGCAACTTTCTACCTGAAGCGGATAGAGAAAAATTTACAGTACCATTAGAAACTACACTTTCCATAGAAAATTCACACCGAGTTTTACGAACCCAGTCTAAAAATCAACCTAAAAAACAGACACACTTCGTAAACGTAACAATATGGTCACCACAGTACATTCCAGCTGCAGATTGAAGAAAATAAAAGAAAAAAAGCAGGGCAGTGTCGCTAAACCAACGAAGTGATGAGGAGCTAGGCGGCAAAAGCCCAAAGGGTATCCGAGGAACGTTAATTTTTGTCCCAGGGCATGGTAGGCTTGTCTTAAGAGTGTCCCATGACATTCCGAAGCTAAAGCGAAAAAAGTCAAACCGAAGGTCTTTATCGGACGAGATAAAACAAGGCTACGGCAAAAGCAACAGTTCATTCTGGGACGAATCTTCCCTCCAGGGAAACCAACCGGCAACACTACACTAAAGTTTCCCTTTTTTTCCCCAGCCCAGATATCCCGTTGGCGGGTAATAGGGTCTTAAGCGACAGTTAACACGTACCACCATGGAGGTGATGAGGTTTTTTTTTCTTCCTTCTTTCCCTCCTACCAATACTATTCCCAGCGCGATCTCATTCTCCAAATCCTATTCCTACTTCGCAACGCGATGTCTTCTATTGCCACTGCGAGATAATTCGGATTCGAAATAAACCTAACCATAATATAATCTACATGTAGACACAAAAGAAACGCGCGAGACTATTCCTTTAAGCTACACACTTACTTCGTCGCTACGCCATGTAAGATTTTTTTATCCTTGAATGGTTGCCATGGTTACTAAGAGGATTTTGACACGCTATAGCATCTCACCATCATAAGCCTTTTTGGCATTCTTACAATGTATATACACGTATTTGTCTAATAACTATACACACCAATACAATTAAAATTAATTATTTATATCTTTTGATACGTTCCCTATAACTTTCCCTTTATATAAAAATTAATTAAATAAATAGATGTAGGCCTACACTTTAATTTATGTAAACGATGCTTAAAAGAAATTAATAAATAAAAAAATGTTTGCCAATGTCCTTGTAAAACCACCACGAGACACGTGAGTAAAGACTGGAGATGGTTTTGACGTCATACAAGCGCGACAAACCTTTTCCCGCAATATTTTGTTTTTAATTAACAAAGTGTTTAAAAATCTCGCGCGCGCTAAAGGCCCTTTTCGTTTTTAAACCCTTTCAAAATAATATAGTTCCCTGGTGTATTGCTCCGCGGGATAAAGCCGAGTTTGTGATTTAATTATCAATTAAAACTATAGTTAATAATAAATTAATGCCTACGTAGTTTCATACCAGGTACCAAAAAGGTTATTGATCTTAATATGACCGGTTTTTACGAAATTGGAAGGAAATCGAACCTTTAAAATAGTATAAAGAATACCATATAAATGATAAAAATCAAAGTGTAGCCTACATCTTGTTTTAAAGCCCTATTACTACTGTAAACAGCAACGAGAACTACTTCTTTCTCTCTAAGCGGCAGTTAAAAAGTCTCGCTAGTATTTTTTAAGCCTTGGATAAAAGTATTTGCCCTTCGGAGCGTGTCTCTGTACTGACTAGTGGGATTTTTTCTTTTAACCATCTTCCTCCTATAGTCATTTTTTTTTTAAGAATCTCTTGGTTCTCTCTCTCTTTTTTTTAATCTTCATGGGGATTTTCCATGCAACTGGGAAAAGTTAAGGAGCTTCTAAAGACGGGGGGAAGAAGCTCTCTCCCTCCGCTTCTGCTTTATCGTCTTTCCCGCGACCAAATTACGAGTGAGGTTTTAAGTGAAATTTATTCTGACGAAATTTTCAAGTAGTCTAGCTAGCTATAGCGTGCACACGGGTTTATGAGAGAAAGAGAGAGAGAGAGAGAGAGAGAGAGAGAGAGAGAGAGAGAGAGAGAGAGAGAGAGAGAGAGAGAGAGAGAGAGAGAGAGAGAGAGAGAGAGAGAGAGAGAGAGAGAGAGAGAGAGAGAGAGAGAGAGAGAGAGAGAGAAAGGTGAAATAAACAAGATGAGTCAAACAGTTTTAAGATCCCTATTTTGAACGGATTTCATTTATTAGTTTTATAGAGAGATTCAGAATGTTTGGTGTTCAAAAATGGCTAGTATATGTCATGAACTTATAATAAATAGCTAGATCGTGATAGTACCTAATCAATATTATCATTTCCTGACTTTTAATATTACTATTTTTAAATTCAATGACTTTCCCAGGTATTGTGGCAACCTTCATGGGTAAAAGCCACTGCGATCTCTCAAAGTAATAAACCTAAAAACCTCTTTCGAAACGTATTGTCAAAAAAAACTTGCACGAAATAAGAAGGGTAAGAACTTGTATTTAGGAAAAGAAATCAAAATTTCTTATTTTTTTTTTAACTCCATGCAACGGTAGCCTGGGAAGGGATTTCAAGTCAGCGAAAACGCTAGCAGAGTCATTAGCCCCAGGATTTTTTAAAATCTCTCTCTCTCTCTCTTTTTTTTTAAGTACCAACCTGACTAAAGTAAATTACACCAAAGTTCTATCTCTACCAATTCAGGTGACGTTATTGACAATCAACGTACGAAAGAATAGAAGATAATTTCACTGTTAATTTACTTCTTGTTAGGGTTATAGTATAGGGGTGGCAAAGGGTCCAAGTTGGGGTGCATGCGAGCTATTTTTTAATGGACATCAAGATGAGGATGGTAGTTTTAGTAGAGAGAGAGAAAAAAATGTTCGGGCTAATGTTCTTAGAAAAGCAAGCCTCAATATCATCAACAAGTATTAAAAAATATATATTTAATTTTTTTCTTTACTTCTAAAAAGCAAAGTTTCTTTTAGAACTTTTACCTTACGTTTTATAAAATTATTTTACAGTTTCTAGCTACCATATAAGGTTTCAAATATTGCAATATGTTACCGCCAACCAAGAAAGGCCCTAACACTATTTAAAATATAAATTAGACAAATAAATAATCGATTAATTTGAAATTTGAAACTAGAAGAAAATAAGGAGTCAATAACAGAGAATTATAGCTAGCACGTGACGATGTGTGAATGGGAATATTAGGCCCTAAATTAACTTCTTAAGCCTAATATTTCGAAACATTTGATAAACATCGCGAATAACAACAAATTAGCGCGCCATGCATGAGTATAAACATTTCTGATAATAATAGTGTATTTCGGTCAATATACAATTAAAGTTATCTGTTGAGTAAAATTCCAACAATATTTTTCAAGGACTAATATCATGGTTAAAAAGTTGTTGCGCATTTTGTTAAAGAGGCATCTTGGGAATGAGATGGCGAAAAGTTAGCGCAGCTCGCTTAGAATTCTGGTATAGAAAAGATAAGAGAAAGAGAGTGTATGTATATATATAGTATAGAAAATAAAGTAGGGTTTGATAATAAACGATGTTTGGCGTTGGCGAACTTTCCCTAATAAGAGTTTCGTGTTTAGCAATAATTGCTTCTTTATGGTGGAGAATGGGAGGGAGGGGAGGTTAAGGAAAGGAAGCCCCCTTCTCATCAAGATGAGAGCGTGCGGAGTACGATGGGGCGTGAAGAGGCTACTCTTCAGTTCAGCCTCTCAGCGTCCCCATCGACGAGCGACTCCTTTAGGATCTGATGCCACATTAAACGCCAATCTTCAGGGTCCTTTTAACTCTCTTAGTCCTTTTCCTCTTATTTTCCCTTCTTCCCTTTTAGGATATTCTCCTTTTACCCAAAATGTAGCTTAGAAATATTCCGAATTCATTTAATACTTTCGAGAATATTCAAGAAGTCACTAATGGTCACTTTAGGTCATAATAGGCCAAACGCGTATAACATTTTTCCGCTCTAAATATGGCGCGATAAATGTTTTTAGCGAAATAGCTGAAGCGTTTTATTTGCATTTCAAAAGCAAGGAGGCGTTAAATGGGAGATGAAAACAGTGAAAGAAATAATATAAAGGCGCGGGCGAAAGCGAAACCAGAAGAGAGAGAGTTCTTCAAAGATATTATTACGCTAAATGTTCGCGGGGCCAATTCATCCCACGAGAAAACGCCATTAAGAAACAAACTTAAAAAGGTCTAATCGGTTTCTTATCTCTTTCGCTATTTGCTTGAAGTTGATATAATAAGAAGGTACAGAGATACTGCTCAGATTTTGTGTACACAGTCCCCGTAACCAGAACATATCTCTCTCTCTCGTTTCCTAGCTAGCCTTTATTCCTCCTCAACCCGCTCCATTACTCTCATATTCGGACATCACTTCCTTGGACGCGTTCGCATCAACTTAATCGTATACAACAGAGAGCCAAAATATTTTACAAATTATAAGAAAATTATAAATGTTTAAAACCAAATATAGTTTGAGAGCTTTTTTTAAATAAATCCAGGGAGCAGATTTTTCATTTAAAAAATAATTCGCAATGCCTTTGAATAGCGCCTTAAACTCGTTCTACGAAGTTATCTCATGGTGTTTCATTTACGGGAACTAAACGAAACTTATTTTGGTGTCCGAACGGGGCCAAATTATGTCCAGGCCAGTTATAAGAGAGGCGTATTTCTGGATTTGCGGCGTAAGTAGGGGATGAAGGGGTGGTCAGGCGCCACTCCTCTATTATATCAGAGGGTGGGCCCGGTGTACTCCGTTGTCGCGTTGGGTAAAACTGGCCATAAATGTATTGTATTTGTTATCGTTGGACAACAGGCACCTCGTACCTTTTTTTATTGCCCCTATAGGCGACCATTTCTTCTCGAGCCTATAGCTAGCTTGATCTACGCACTAACGCCTTACCCCCCCTCCACTATGATATACGCTATAACACCCCCAAAAAGTAGCCGCAAAGATAACATTCGCAGCCCTGGTGGCGATGGCCACTGTCCACACTTCCGGTAGCAAATAGTAATAACTCGTATTTTTTTAGTTTTCGTCATCTTGATCGGAAGTTTTCAAAGGAAGTGAAAATATATATACTCTAATTCACGTGAAATTACTCGAAACTCGAAATCACGTGACTTAAAAGGTCTCCCGCGTGAAATGAAATATAGTTTTCGTGAACATACGCAAAACCCTTAGATTAGTGTTACGAATTACGAAAGGACCCATTTATGGAGTTACAACGTTTTCGATCTAAAAATAGGAAGTGAAACCCGATGACCAGAAGCGCGTACCTCAAGCTCTGATATCTTAGAAAAAAAAAGCTAACCCACTATAAGAGCTGGAGGAGGTGGGTGCCCAGAAATGACCAGTATGGAAGTTACGGGCTCGAGAAACCCAAGGATAAATTGCGTAGATAACTAGCCAATGGTCAGGGGGTTGGTTGGTCCGAGCTCAAGGCTAGTGCTTCTCTTACCTTAAAGGGCAAGAAGGGCTACTTTACTTTTAAAAAGGAAGCGGAACTTTCTAGTTGAAAATGTTCATAGATATTGAAAATAAACTAACCTAAAACTCAATTAAATAAAAAAATTAGAGAATAGTAAGCCTTGATATCGGCGGGCGGTGAACCCTCCCCCCTCCTCCCGCGTTATACCACACCAAAACCCTTTGTTAAAAAAATAATTATGTTTATTTTATCTATGGATCCTTGAAAGTGGCGTACATGGGGGTTCTGGGAGCGGGGGGGGGTTTCGTCTTAAGTAGTGGCATAAGAGGGGTTGATATAAAAACGGGGGGGGGGGTAAAAAGGACAGGCGAATTATTTTCGCGCTGTTAACTATATAAAACAGTCGAGAGAGATTCTTTCCAGGCGTGAAATAGGTTTAGATTTAAGTCTAGCCCACGTGACCCTCCGTCCTACACCGCGCCTTTTGTTATATAAAAATAATATTGAGTTGCACGAGAATGGTAACCCGGTTATAAAAAATTCACGCGTGCGAATAGATAATGCGCTTCTTTAATCCGAAACACGAGCTACCACTTTACGGATTAGATATGTATAGAATGTAATGTATTAGCGAAGGCTAACCGATATAATCACCGAAAAGGTCTATAGGCTATTTATGATCAATAAATATTAAACTAGGATAGCGCCCTTAGGTTATAAAAAAATAGGTAAATTGAATCTGTTCCGTACTACTAAGGAAGGCGCGCTTGAAGAACAATGCTTTATAATACTATATAATATAATATTTCACACTGTGTATTAATCTAAATTAATTAAAAATAATGATTTTTTAAAATAATAATTGTATTAACAGGAAAGCCCACATTCAGGGGAAATCATCCCGTGCATTTCCTACGAGCGCCTGTAGAAATGTTTTACCCGCAAAACACCACTGTTCAAGGAGCAGCCACCCACCAGGCGTTTTCAATATAATTTACTAATTTTATGTTTTTTTTAGGATCAAATTTCGTCATAACCTAATTAAAAATAGGTCTACTTGGGGGAAAAAATAAATTCGCCCCTTGTGACGAGAAGAAAAATTGGTCTAATAAAAATCAGCTAAGATAGAAGGGGACGGTTTTTTATCTTCAACAAGAGAGAGAGAGTGAATTCTAAACTTTAGAAGCTCGCCTACATCCTTATAAAGAGAATACGCGCGTGTGCATGAAACGTTGAAGGCGTTAAAATCCGCGTATCCCAGGGTGCCTTGGCGATCGAGCACCAGATGCCAGCCAGAACTAGCTCTAACATGGATCTTATAAATATTCCCTATAAGGGGATAGGAAAACAGAGTTGTCTTAATTTCTCGATACAAAAATATGTAATAAAATAATGCACTGTTAGATCTCAATGGGATCGTTAGAAACAAAGTAGGGCATCAAGGGCTGTATTTTCTTATGGAAATTACCTTAGTTCAAGGCATTGTTTAAAGATAAAGACGCATTCCCCTATGCTGACTTCCGGTCCGCTTTAAAACTAGAAGTCCATGGTTGTAACTCGCTGGCAAGCCTTAACACGGAAGGCGGTAACTACCCTCCGCTGCACTATACCAGCAGCACTCCAGTTTTTGCGTTCAAGTGACTTATTGATCTTTTTTCGGGGTTTTCTTTTACCCCGAAACTGGCTGCGCTCGGTGTTCCCATCATCCTCCCTTAGCGAACTAGGGAGAGATTGTAGAGTTAGGCCTGTCTTACAAAAGGAAGGGAGATTTCGAATTACGCGGACGGCGGTGCTCGCTAGCCACGCGGTACTATGGTATGGCAACGCGCAACTACAGAGAATAAACCAAACTGGTCGGTTGCGGCTCTTCCTCCCGGAAAAAGTAGCCGATCACGTGGCGGCAAAGCAATTATTTTCATCCCGAACCTAACACCACCACCCCCCGCCTACTCTACCCACCTTCCCCACCAACCAAAACCTCCACGCGCAACTTTTCTCAGCCTCTGACGCTGAAAGGAAAACCGGCAACACCTATAGATACAACTTCAAGATGAGATGGTGTTCCTTTGTTTATCAATTAGAGTTTTGAATAATGATGATTCCCGTAGCTATAGAAACTATCAAATCACTTTTTTATTGCAACGAAAATTTTCAAACTACTCACTAAAATCAAATATCCTGATTCCATTAAGCCTTAAATTATTCCCTGATATTTCTGGTGCATATTTGTATTCTCTGATCTTTCTGGCCAATTTTCACTGACGTAACCTTAAACCAATCCCACATTGCTACCTGTACACTACTACTTAACAATACCCTGTCCTAAAAAGCTAATCCGCATCTTTCTCGAGTTGTTCTCAACCATCTGAGGTTGAGAGCGTAACCTTTATTTTCCCTATATATGAATGAAACTAGCTCCAGCTACCTTTTTTTTTGTCGTCCAACAGTAACAGCACCGTAGACCGGGGCAGGAGGTATATCCCCCAAACGCGTAAGGATCTATCTCTTCCTTCTCCCCCAAAAACGCGACACCCCAAAACCCCTTTCCCTCTAGACCCGGCAAGCGGCACTGCACCCCAGCAACTGCGTTTATCGCTGTAAGCACGCTCGGCTAACTCTTTCGCCACACTTTTCCTTATTATTCTCTTCCTCCGTCCACAGAAACCGGCCGAATTTAGTCTTAACTAACGAGAGTAAATACGTAGTAGCCATATTATAATACATTTCCCCCAAGTATGGCGCTTATTCGCGTCAGCCGCACCCTGATTGGACGATGGGTATTTCTTCTAGCAACGAGAAACGCCATCTAGACGTCTATAAGTAATAATCCGCTTCCTAGAGTACAACAGCGAGTCGGCAGTCTTAATAAAAACACAACTTATATCCCCGAGAATGTGCCCCCCTCTCTCCCATCCTTTCTCGCCACCCTCGGCATCCCAGGGGTTCTCTAGAAATATTATAAGAGCGGGGGGAGGGAGAGAGAATATATAGGTATTATCCGCAGTTAGCTGTAGAGGTTCATTGTATACGTCAGACGCCAAAGGATCGGACGTAATAAAGAAACGAAGAATAGCTTTCTAATAGACTCAATATTTATTTTAGGTTAGAGCTAACCCTCCTCTCCTTTTCGTTTTTCTCAGATCCCATTGAGAGGTTAAAGGTCGCCCAGAATTAAACAATATTCACTTTTCACGTCAATGTATTCATTGCCCCATGGAAGCGGATAATCAGCCAGAAGTTCATAGCACTCGTCATTCGGCAAATACTCGCACGATCCCCATATAATCACAGCGTTCAATAACAATTGAGAAATTCCAAAGCAATTCCTTATTTCCATATTTACTATAAATAACAATCCCTGACCTTTCAATGACCTTGCTCCGCACCAACATCCCTCTCTTTATCCGCGTTACCAAAATGGCAAAATCCCTTCCAGTCTTTCCCGCCAAAAAAGGAGAGACAATTTTCCGCGAAAACGGCGGATTGGGTGAAAGGGCGTATATGGAGTTGGGGTATAGCGTCAGCTAGGCGACACGCTGTCTGTAGCAACCGAAATTTAGAGCAAAACCTCCATCCCTGGCCTTACTCTCGAGCTTCCGAGAAGTCGAGTTCGGATTAGATGGAATCAAATCCTTACATTTGCTGGTAAAACTCGAACCAGAAAAAGAAATTAAACCACGCAATTCTAAAATGTACACATACACGTGAAACGTTACCCTATAGAACTCTCGCCTAAATGTTCTATATTTTTTTACATTGTATCCAAGAAAGAAATATAGAAGGACGTTGATGTGGAGCGAGTTTTCCCTTCGTGGGGGCCCTAACGTCATAGGGGCCCCTATGATAAATGAGCGGGACGTGAGCCCCGTTTTTGACAGCTAGCCAAGGAAGGTATCCCAGCTACCACCCCCATCCGTTTCCTGATAATAATCGCGCTGCCCGACGTATTCCTCCAAGAACGGTGGTACATATCTAACATGAATTCGTTTCATTCAATCATCCTTAAGACAAAGTTGGCCCCTTTATGTCCCGAATCTTCAATATTCTTAAGGGGATTGAATAAAGAAGGCCTACGTACGGATACTTTAGTAGGGTGGATCATATTGGGGCGCCGGTTAGCGGAAGAAGAGCGGGATGAAGCTATATCGCGATGGGATGGAAAACTGGGTAATGTAGATTTATCGGTGGTACTGATCCCCATGCAGTCGTCTAAGACATCACCGGCCTTAAGGTAAAGATCTCTCTGTCATCGAGAGTTCTTAACCACTAGTCGAAGGAGTCGAGTAATAACACCAGAACTTTACGTTTAATTCACGAATGTAGGCCTATACCATAATTTAAACTTTTTGAAATTGCTAATTAAAATTGTTGCTTACAAATTATTTCGAAAATATTGCGTTCAAACAAATATTAAAACGTAAAATACAAAGCGAAATAATGCATATTATGTTAACTGAAATCAGAATCTCTTATAGAAGTAACCGGAAGTGAAACTCTTGGGACTGAGGAAGAGAAAAGGATAAAAGGTTGCTTCGAGAGATAAGTGAGCAAAGACAACTTTACTTTACCATATAGTAGGGGTTTTTTTCCCCTTTCTTTCGTCAAAAGCAACGGTCTATATATATATATATATATATATCCCTCTTGTCGCTATCTAGTACAGTTTTCCAAACTTTTCCCATAGAGTATATAGTCTATAGATTCCGGGGTAAGGGTTGACAGAGGGGTGGTTCATCGACTTCTAAGGTAGTACATCCCTTTACAATGAATCAAACCCCCATCCATAGCCTATCTCAAACTTCTAGGAGGACATGGATGCTGCACGTGGGGGGGGGGGTAAGGTTATAGCCCGCCAAACGCAACGCCAACAACGCCCTAGGTTTATAGGTGATATTAAGACATGCGCAGAGGCGATTGAATTCGCCATCCTTATATAAGACGGGGTAGCGAGACGAGCTTTCCACCATATTACCATAATCAGTTCTAGCTACACGGTCGGCAGGCGCGTGAATTTCAATGCCTAACTCTCGGGGTTTTTTCGTTTCCATGGTAACTTATATCGAAGGGATGCTTTTCCGTCGGCTCTCGAGCTTCCCCTCCATCTAGCGGTTATCCTTCACGTACTAGCGCCTAGGAAAAATCTCCGAGACAACGGTTAGAAGGTGCTACGGACCTCTAAGAGTGCGGACGCTTCGACGCGACGCTCCAACAGAAGATTTTTTTACTTTTTATCCCATATATCGGACCTGGAAAATGGTTTTTTTTTCGCCAGAAATATACTGTGAAAATTTAAAGTCTAGCCAACGTCGGAGTATTATTTTTTGAGCCCCATCACGTCATTTAAGTTAATATAAAAGTCGAAATGGATTTTGTTGTAAAGGTTTTGTTTTTTTTTGGTCTTGAAGAGTAGGGATTAGATATAGGAATTTTGAAATCGTTAGAGACGTCGTTGGAAAAAAGGTATTTACGTCAGCCAGGATGGAGAGAAGATGCGGAGGAGACTCGAAAAGAAGAGACAGAGGGATGCCTCACCTTTTACGGGTAAGATACACTCTATATATATGAAATTGATTTTTTTTTGTTATCTTCTCAACACTACCAGTTTTTTTTCTCCCTGCATCGTTTTATATATATATATTTTTGACAAATAAATGGTATATACAACGCCACGCCAAATACCTATTTTCATTTCTTTTTGGCGTTGATCACGTGATCAAGAATTTGGCTAAATTCTTACAAGAATATTGAAATTTATATAATGGGTTTTATGAAGTGGAAAATTTATATTGAAAAAGCGCTTTTTCAATGCAAACTTTCTAACGGTAAACCAAATTCCGCGTAAATACTTGGAATTCTTGAAATTTCTGGTGGTGAGCTAATCTTTGGGTGCGTTTCATATTATCCTAGAATGGGTAATCTTCCCTTTACCCTCATTATTTACGGTAGAAAAACGAATTGAGTTAATAGATATCGGAATTTTTCTAAATTTAATGAATATTCGCGAGAAAATTAAATAGATTCATTCAGGATACAACTCAAGGGGATTGGGACAGAATTCCGAGATATTGTTTCAACCCTCGTGATAAGAAAAGAGCAAAGAGAGAGAGAGAGCGAGAGAGAAAGAGAGAGAAATGAATTTTAAAAGAAGAAATGTCGAAAAGTTTGACAGTCAATTTCGAGTCTATATAAACGTTAGTAATCTTGGAAGGTATAAGGAAATAAGTCAAGGAAACGCCGTAATATTAACCCTTTCTAAGAATATATCTTCGTATACGCTTAGTAAAGAACAGGGGGAGGGAGAAGGTTAGCTAAAAGGGTGACTGAGAAGCAACCCTCAAACCCCCGCTTTTCAACTAAAAAGAAGTGGGCCCGGGGAAAACGGAAAACGTCGAATCACGTTAGATTAGATGACGTTTTACACCCTGTATATACTCTTATGGGAAAAGCCAGGGAGAGAGAGCCTCCTTCACCCCCCCCCCCCAAAAACCTTTTAGTTTTCGCTCCCAGCGTCAAAAGTAGTAAAAATATATTTGAAAGAATTTTAAAAACTCTACCGTAGTTTCCGGAAATAGTTTATAAAATTCGGAAGGAAAATGTGAAAGTTCTGAATTTTTTTATAAATCAATCTGGTTCCCAATGGTTACAATTTAACCATGAACCAGGTTATCGATGGAGCAAAAAAATTAGATAATTTACAATCTTTGAGTGGTTTGGTTTTTCCAAGGCGCTCGTAGACTATAGTAAACATAGTTACAATCTATGTAAGGTCAATTTTCCCCATAGGAAAATGATCAATTCAATCTTTAAAACATTTGGGGGTAAAAGCCCAAGAAAGCCCCCTATATATAAAATCAATTTAAAAGCACCCTCTCTAGCTTAGAAAGAGTTGAATTTAACACAGAGAAAAAGGGGAAGTACAACCTGAAATTCATCACTTTTCAGAATGGCATTCTCCAAAAATTCCCATATAGGTACATTCTCCTTACAACAATATAAAATTATTATTTCCCGAAACTGGAATTTCTCATCCATCCATCAATCACTCCTGTACATATTGTCCTTCAGGACACAAGAAGAAGAAGAAGAAAGTGAATCCCCCCTGACAATAAAAATGGGGGTTCAATACCCCAAAATTAAAAAAAGGGGTACGAGGCGAGGTCAAGCTTGTTCCACACGGTTAAACTTTATCTGGAACCCCCCGTTTTAGTTCGAGGATAGTCCACCCCTTTTTGTCCTAAATATAAGGGGATTAAAGATGATAGGATTAAAAAAGAAGCCCAAGAGCGAAGGATGGAGAGAGAGAGAAGAAGAAGAATAGGAAAAAGGAGAGGGAGAGAGGTGGGGGAAGAGAAAAAGACAATGAGTACGGTCGATTTGATGTGTCGCCCTGTCGGTAAAAATGCCTTCCCCCGTCCGTTCGCCCATCCCATGGACCAAATTATCGATTTCTGTATATTTCCAATCCCGATGCTCCTCTTCTCCAGCACCATCTCCTCCTCCTTCCGCGCCTCTTTTACGATCTATCGTTTCCGAAAAGGAAGACAGCTTTCTGTGATTTCATTCTAAGTACGTCTGAGTCCCGAAGCTCGGGGGCTAGAAGCCCGAAAGGGGTTCCGTTCGCATCATTTATCTTCGCCTTCCTTTCCACACCTTACGCTTTTCCTCTTACAAGAACAATATTCCCCAAAAAACCCAAAATCTATCCCCAGCTCAGTTCCCTTTTATTAATGGAAGAAAGATTGAATTTGTTTAACAGGATAATTTGGATGAAATATCGGGGATATTTATTTACGCGTGAAATCCTTGGTACGTTGGGAAAAAAATCATCTAAGTTCTCAAATTATTTTTGCTACTACATTGATATTTATGTTTTAATAGTGGTTATATTTAAAATATAACATATTTAATGACCCGAGTGGCCTTGTTTAGTCTAAAGGTGACTGGTACAATTTGGCATTTGTTTTAACCAATTTCATATTAAATAAGGGTATCCAGAAACTACGGAATTCCTACAACTTCTTCGAGAAAAATTGTCGAACAAAATATGCAAAAAAATAAAAACACCGTAGTAAATGCAAAAATAAGCAGAAGCACCACATTTTTCGAGTGTTAGAATCCATCCCATAATTCCTTGATACAGAAAACGCTCTCTCCATCAACGGTTAGTGTTTCCCATAGATATAGTATTTTTATTCTTATCTAGTCTAAAAGAAACCGTAGAACACCTTATAGAAGCCTCCTGAACTCCCCCCCCCCAACAACCCCTCTCTAAGACATAGTTTAGCGCCTGGAACGTCCGCTAGGGTTCTCTCTATACATCCTTGTGTGTTTAAAGGGGTGGAGGGAGTTGGAGGGGTGGAGGGAGTTGGAGGGGTGGAGGGAGTTGGAGGGGTGGGGGGTTTGCTTAGAATGCATATAGAACCGAAATCGCCTCCTCTAGATCCTCATTCGTCTACGGAGAACCCCCGAGCGAGGGGCTGCGCCGCGCGCGCTAGATTTTCGGATGCCCCAGTAATGGCGGATCGCCAGCATTCTCTCTGGCTCTCTCTCTCCTCTTCCTCCAGAGTTGGAAGAACTAGTCGGTTTTATTGATCGGATGGTGGGGCGCTAAGACTAAAGCCGGCTGAAAGTTCGGAGTGGTACGTACGCGTTGGTCGGTGTCAGGGACACTGCGGAGACAGCATCCTCCGCGCAGGCGCAATGCGCGCTTTCGAATAAAGGGCGGCCATATTAGGCGGAGAACGGGACCGATCCAGACTCTTTTCCACCAGGGTCGACAACCGAAGAGGTTCTCTCTCCATCGAGACTAGCTCGGATATTCCCACCCCAATCCCCTTTATCACTGCCGTGGTCAAAGACGTACGTCTCCCTATAGCTCTGCCTCCAATCGGTACGACGCTTACCTACCTACAGGTAACACCAACAACCCTCTCCATCCTTTTAAAATAAATCCATCGGTCCAACCTCCTTCGGATATCATCCTCCAACTCGGACCATCTTCGACCCACTCGACCTCTAGACATCGGCGAGTGTGCATGGCCGCTCGCAGTTCCCTTCGCGCCTCGGTCATCCCATACATTCATCCATCCATAGGTTCCTAACACCTTCCTTCAATGAACAGTAACGCCTCCAAATATCTCAACGAACCCGAATAACGATAAAAGTGTTCGACTAAATCAGTTCTTTTTGGGTAAGTTGGAAAATAATTTTTTTTAATCCTTTGTTCGCCGAGTAAATTTAACTTAGTTAAGCCTCGGCCTGGCCTAGTCCTCGATGATAAAGGGGCTCCGACCCTAGGGTCCCTAGTTTCCAGAAAGCGGGGCCACCTTCCCCTATAATGGAGCCGGAATATAAACCCCGCGTAAAGATACAATTGTCCGTCACTTGAAAGAGAATTATTTTCTCTCGGTTATAATAATGTATTCAATTTTATTTTAATCCCAACATCCTTTTATAACTATTCTTAGACGACCAAGGGTTAACCCTCTCCCCTTGTAGAAAATATTTGAAAGCCCGTATATTTCAAAATGGACTATTTTTTCATTTTCCAAAAAAAGGAAAAGGGCATTTTTTAGGCTAGATAGAGGCCGGTAAAACGGACAGAGAGAAAGAGAAGAGAGTGGAGAGAGAGAAGAGAGAGAGAATGGGATGGGAAGAAGCAGGAGAGAAAAGGCGGGTCACGTGATGCCATCATCGATCAAGACTCTTCCTCTTTCTACAATGTCAGCCATCTTGAAAAGGGATTCTAGGTTACGTGGCGGAATTTTACCTTTACTAAGTTTATCCAACTATCCCTACCATAATATTGCGCCCCCAGATAAAATAATTTAACTATAAATAGAGTTTAAAATACTAAAAAATAAATAAATAATTTAAAAAAACGGCAAAATTCGGATATAGTTAAATAGATTAGGTTAAAAATTTAACGGTAATTCAAGTTCCGTTATGAAGCGGAATTAGATAACTCGAGGATATTTAAATCTTCTCCGTGGTAACTTAAGGGTAATAATTTACTAGCATCTTCAGTTGTTAAAAAACGAAAAAAAAAACTGAGGGTCATAACGGAACAATAAAGAGAGAGTGGGGCCTAAGCTCCCTCAATAAACGTAAGGCGTCAGGAAAAAATATGGTGGTATCTGCAGGAAGTATAGGTGGCGTATATCCGTGTCCGAGGCTTAGGAAAAAATAAAAGACTATAGAGCGAGTGAGGAAAAGAAGGACAAGATACTCAATCTTGAAGAATGACTAGTAGCGTTATAGCAGGGAAGCGTTACAGCCACCGGCATCACTAGCTTCTCCCAAAGATATACAAGTCTCTGACCCGACAAGATTTTCCCCTTTCTCAAACAAGAACGAATCTCATTTTTCGTTTTCGTCTTGAAGCCGCTGCCTAAGGAGAGAAAACTTCAGGGTGGGCGCTGGCCCTAGCCCGCCCTGCCTGCTGACTGCCTTATGGGTGGGCGCGTTTCGAGGAAAAACGAGTACAGCGCGAGCTAAATTGAAACGGAAGCCGCCGGGGCCCAGACTAAAAGCGGATGAGCGGCGCTAGACGATTCTTTCAGCAAAATCAGAATGGTTCTCGAAGGAATTGATGTTGCCATATAAAATAACAAAAAAATAAATGAAAACCTTCCGTCTTTAGAAATAAGGCGGGAAAGAGATGAGGCTGGCGGATTGTTTCAAACAAAATGGAATTAATGCGGGAAGGAATAGAAAGAATTACAAGTTAAAGGGGAGATGGTCGCGATATTTGGCTATTGAAGAAGAGTACGAGCTCATTTAAATATCAATTTAATTAATCTTGGGTCTAACCTTATGGCTTCGACATTACTACAAGAAATAAATTTAAGTAATAAAAACTTTAGATTATTATGCCATCCATGAAATCAAATACTACTAAAGAAAATATTATAAGGATAAATGAATGCATTCGCAATCCCTTGTTAAATCCAGCAGCTCAGCTAGCCTGTACCAAGCCAGGGAGGGGGGGGGATATAGTAGATATCCTGTGTTGGAGGGAAAAGGGGGGGGCTTAAACACATCCATGGATGGTGTTCTCCGGGGTAGGAGAATATAATCTCGTTTCTCTCACCCCATTCTCTTCCATCTCATCCCGGCCGGTATCCCATCACTCTACTCTACTCTTCTCTCTCTCTCTCCATCCCGGACGCTGCAATAACGTACCATTATTCCGGGGCTGCGAAAAATTCTCACTTGAGAACTAAACTATACGGGGATCCGTATACCATATACACCATATCCACCGACGCGTTTCCTTTCACACACACACACACAAAATGGAGCGTGGACGGGTAGCTTCACTTCGGTAATAAACCGATGACTACCAGCACCCCCCTTCTACTCCCCCCCGGACACCTACATCATCCTAATAAAGTACCCCCATGCCAGAGGCTCGCTCCAGAAATGGCGGCGCGCGGGAAAGGAATTGTTTTTCCTCCTCTATATATTAAAGAGTGCGCCCTCCCGAAATATGGCATTCTATTGTACTACCGTATTTTTAAAGTTTCCTAGGATGGACTGCTTTATTTCATTTAATTAAATTTAATACGCTTCATCCTTGAACTATTTTGAACCCAAGTATAACTACGGAATTAAACTTTAGTGAGTTGCTAATTGTAAAGGAGTAACTTAATTTGTAATACAAGAAGCTAAAATACTATAGTGTTTAAGGTAACCCTTTTTTTTAGTAGCAAGAGGCGTTGATGACCACAATTAATTAAAAGGTTCAATTGCTAAAGATTATTAGATCCAATAGGTTAATGCCCTTTCATTATTTTTTCAAAAAAAAAGTAATGGAAACTTATCAAACATAAGCAAACCAAGGTTAACTTTAAACTGAATTTAACTACAATTTATTAGAAGTAGTTAATTCCGTCTGAAGAGAGTATTAACAATTATTCGATATCAGGTCTTCAATCTATATTTCCCGAGGCGTTTTCTTAAAATTATCGCTCATCGTATCGCGAACCATTGCCTTGAAATGGTAGGCCTAGTTAGCGTTCGCTCGTTTGTAACAGAATGAATTTCGTAGATTAGAAAATCTTTTATTTATTTGTCGTTATCAGCTAAAGCTAGGCGCTTTTAAACACTACGCGGATAGGAAGTCATATCTAATTAGAACAGAAACAAGTCGAGCTAACAACGACTAACAAGCTAAAAACCCCGCAACCACCCCTTAATGGCGGCCGACCCACAAACCGGTACTTGTTTTTATTATATCCGGAGATATTGGTTACTTAATTATTTTGCCACGATTAAGTTAAAAAATTAAGTTAGTTCGCTTTCAAATTTATACTCTGTAGTATTTAACACTACTTCTTCAAATTCAAACCTAAAAATAATATAATAAATAAAGTTCTTTCACGCATTTGCTTTAAGAGGTACTTCCAAGGCGCTCAAGAAGTATAGTTTGCGTGAAACAACTTTATTTATTTATTTCTACTAAAATATTATTATGTTTTTCTAATTTAACAAAAGCGAATCAAATCAATCTTTGATAAGAAGGAGCAGTTGACATAAACCATCAAGTAAGTCAAACTTTTGAACGATAACCTCCGCGGCACCGCGTTCCTCCCTGAATAAATTGAACTGGGGTTATGGGAATTTAGAAGATGAAAATTGGACATTGTTTGCTCGAGTTGAACAAACGAGGATCGTGTCAGGGACAGGGACTGTTTATTAACCCTTAAAAGGGCTAAGGAAAATATTTCCTTCTTAAATTTTCACACGCTTCCCTCGAGAAATAAGAAATAAGGAAAAAGGAAAAATCATGATTCACGAACTCCTTTCTCGTCATTAGAAGGCATAGCCAACCGTATAGTAATGACAGCTCCACCGCTTTACAAACTACCGAGTATTAGGCTTTATACAACGGGAGTGCTATTACTCCATATAGTACCCCTATTGTCAGGGTTATTTCATCGGATGGTTGAGTACAGTAAAAAATAAGTTAAATTATCTATAGAATTTTGGATGGAAGATCCCGAGAAGAAACTGAATGGAGGTGTCTTCTATAAGATTGGCATGCAGTCCTCGTTGACAACCATCTCATTTGGTATCCCTGGAGTCGGTGTTGGCGAAGGGATGGGGGGGGGGGGTGAAAGCTTTGGTGGCCAGCGATCTCGATTAATTATTTCGTTATCCACCAGGGAGAAGCGTCGACGGTCGCGCGAGCTCGCGGGGGTATCCGTGGGGCGACGCCCTTTTGCAGTTTTCCCGGGGCCAAGCAAGCAACCAATACAATCGATAAGACGCCAGCTAGACCTCTTTTCCTTCTCTCTCTCATCTCCCCCCCCCCCTCTTCTCTACAACTACAACTACAACTGAACCAAAGCGATGTCCCCTTTTCCTCGGGGGGTACTTTCACCCCCCTTTTATTATTATCTTTGGGTACTATTTTTATAAAGCGCATGAACACGTCTATAAATCTCAGCCAAATTACAACCTGTCCAAGACGCCAGCCGGCCATCTTACGGTGCCCCGGACAAGAATATGTTTTACGATGGATAAAACTTTTATTAACTGGAACCATTTTCATTTCATTGCCCTCATTTTTTTGGGAGAAGGAGGCTGGACCCAACTGACCGATGAACAATTTATTTATTTATATAATCATTATCAGTTGACCATTGACCCCATCATGACCCTTTCTTTTCTTTTGGCATGGTTCCTATAAGTAGAGATTCATTTAATATTTTTCAACCTTCGTGACCTTTCTCTCTGACCCCGTGATGACCTTATCTCCTTGGGGAATTTTATATTTTTAAACCTTCATGACCTTTCTCTCTGACCGTGATGACCTTTTCTCCTTTTTTTTATATTTTTTTAAACCTTAACCCCTTTAATAAATCAGTATATAGCTTCGTTGGACTAACGTTTTTCGGAAGTAAATAGGTTCGAATAAAAATGTATATAGTTTAATTTAATTTAATACACATTAGTTTAATAGATTAACGTGTCACGCGATGAGGATATTCTTAAAATATTTGCAGACGTTAAGTCGTATCTTTCGATAGAAACTTTTTGATTAAATTTGATAGATTTGGAAAAAACAACGAAAGTCCATAAGATTGATTGAGTGAGTCAAATTCTAAAGGGGCCATTCGTAAAAGAAGCGAAGCAAATTCTTAGATATATTAGGAAATGGGATTCCATATAATCACGAATTTTATCCCACGCAAGAAAGTATAACGGTTATGTTTTCTTCCACAAATGCACCCCCACACTCGACACAAACCCAGTCAGTCTCCTAAAAAGTTAATAAATAGACGTTTGTAACTTAAAGTTATCAATATGCCATCGTGCAGTATTAAGTTTCGTAATTATTTAGACCCCCAAAACTACTCTCTAAGAGATGGACTTCACTGGTTAGGAGGAGATGTTAGTGAAATTTGATACTCAAGTTTTTTTATACTTTTAGTTTTTTTGCAGTTAGAAGGTCGACATTTATATATATAGTTGTTGAGGACTCGCGTATCTTCTTAAATATGTTACGGAGAGGAAGAAATTGCGTCATTTTGATTCAAGATGAATAACCGAGGGGTAAATCACTCCTTTAGTCTATACTGGCGTCTCAAGTTATTATTTATTAAAGTCCCTAGTAAATTATTTGAACTCTTTAGTTTGGAGTCCAGGTAAATTATATATAATCTTAGCTTGAGTAAATTATTTGAATTCATAGTTGACGTCCCTGTAAATAATTTAAATCCTATTTTAAGTCCCGGTAAATTAATCAAAGTGATTATCCCCTCGACTTAGAAATTACGTTATAAATTCCGTAGGTTTAGAAGCAATAGAGGCAAAGGCGGGAAATGTAGAAAAAAAAAGTTTGGAATTATTTATGCCTTTAACTGAAAGTCATAAACGCGTACTGCGTAGACTACTTAACATTTAACATTACGTATTAATGCACCCTAGCTTTGAGCCGAAGTTACAAAGCGCAGTTGATTCATGAAGGAAAGAGAGAGAAAGGAAACTGAAAAATATTTCTTAATAGTCTAATCGTTTCACTTTTATCTCGGAGCAAAAAAAAAATAAAAAAAACTCCGCCATTAGAGTTAGAATAGACTTGACGCATGCGTACCAGACCACTAACTAGCGTAATTGACCGTTGTCTGATACTGCGTGGATGCGTGGAATCCTTCAAGAGAGTAGAGGGTTGAATTCAACCAACCACGATTGAAAAAGAGTGGGGAAAAAAAGAGTAGTGGCAGCTCCTAGCTTTAAACGTATCAAATTTAACACTGGGTGCTGGTACAAGTATAAGGACATTGCATTCCTATCCTCATTTGCTCTTGCTAGAACCACACGCATTATTAGTGAGAAAATAAAAAAACCTTCAGAGATATGTCAGGGTAAGAGTAGGAGGGCAAAGAATAAGTATAGTTAGAAGGCGTTATCAAGGCTAGATGCCTTTAAACCCGGGCACACACACATACACAAAACGGAAATGGTTTTTTGCCATCCACTTCCTCATTTGCGCGCATCCACTTTCATCCTATCCTAGACTTTTTTAACAGCTTAACTCTTATTTTTTTTACATTGTCGAATGGGGTGAATTATTTCCTGAGGGTACAAGCTTAACACGTCATTAAAGGCCTGATAAAAACTAATCTTTTCACTTTAATTGACTTTAATCAATAATAATCCGTGGGGATTGAAACCTAACGTACAATAAAATATTCTGGAATTTTATAATTATGGTTATTTTGAACCAATGTTAAATTAAATTAAGCTCGTAATTCGCTTATCAGAGAAAATAGTAACTTACTACTTTCAAGAAGCTCAAATACTATAATAGAAGTTCAATTAAATTGAAAATTGAAATAATTCAGAAATTATGAGTTCAAGTATATGATGGCGAAGGGGTTGATAACCAGAACTTCCGAGAAAAGGAAAAAGTAGTCGGTTGATAATTAGCAATTAGTCTAATCTATCCCTTGAAACACGCAGGCGCAGAACTGATACCCCCTCTCCTCCCCCAACTAAAACCTCTACATCATTCATTTTCCGTTAATTCATTAAAAATATCTTGATCTTGAAATAAGCGGCGGGGAGGGGGGACACGTGTTTATCCCGCTTTAAATCTACACTCATCCGGGAATGTTTCTTAGTGGACAGAATTGAGTCATAGGGTCCCAGGGTCTTGTACGCACTCTCCTGCCATAAAACCACCGGAAACCACGTGATTAATATGACACTTTTGGTATCATTTTATTTTTTTTCTTTACAGATGTATTTTTATAAATTGAGTTCCTCTCAAGACACTCACGTGATCACACTGACGTCACTGGTCGAGTAATCATGGGATTAGATGATCAGGAGTCCAGCGAAAGGGTAAGTTTTGTTAAGACAGTTTGAAACGCGGTAATGACAGTAGCCCTATATACAGTATTTAACAGTATTTATATCTATGGGAAATTATCACCGAGTGTCATTACTCTATTATTGAAATATTTTAAATAACAGGATTGCAGTTGGTTTTTGAATTTTTTAGGTTTGAACTGAACCCCCTCACCCTTAGCTTATCTAGTTACTGTATCGAGGAAACGTTAACCGGCACCCCATTCTAATTCAACATAGGTTTTAAAAGCGTTAAAGGCGGGAGTTTGCCATTAACGTTAATCACGCGCTTCCCCCAGTTATTGCCTCTATTTCAGTCGAATACTTTAAGGGGGCCAAAAAGAATTTATTAAATCCGCTCATGAATATCGAATATTTAAGCACCCCTAAGATGGTTTTATCGTAAATTCGTAACTGGGTAGAAGTATGGAGAAAATGAATAAATATTCGTAGTCTTCTTGAATAGACTCTCTTAAGGTTCCTTCCTAGGGGAGGCTGGTTTTTGAAGCGTCTTGCTGACAATAGTCCGTCCGAATTCAATGAAAAGGCTGCCCTGTTTATGACGATGCCCAAAAAACGACACGGGGAAAAAATTAGGGGTTGTCCCCATAGCAGACGACATTCGGGAATTTTGAAAAGATTTCCTTAACTCGGCCCTAGCTGATTACGAGAAATTTACAAATTTACAAATAGTTTACCAGAAATTGATGGCGAAAATACGAGATAACCAAGTTAAAATAAACCCCCTTATCTTATACCCTTTACTCTTTTAAAAAAAAAGTATTTCCAGATGATTAAATTAACTTTAAAATTGATGAATGGCAAAGTTATTAACAATCCACTCTTCTTAAGTTTTAGTTTAAAAAATTAGCATTTTATCTTAGAGTCAGTTGGTCGGATATGAGTCAAACGAGGACTGAACTTAATCCAATTTCACTATAGGATGGAAAAAAAGGGGGGTGGGTGGGGGAGAAGGGTTCGTACTCGGGACGTGCTTTAGTGAAAGTCCCTTAACGAATCAGAGAAGGAGAGATGTAGTAAGCGAGCGAGTAACTGGAGGGAGAGAAGAGGAGGGTAAAGGAGGGGATGTTAGTTGGGTAAAGCTCGTAGCTTTCTATTCATCTTTGGGATGCAGCTGCTACTCGCTCGGGACTACGATATTTCTTGAGAGCTAGCCAGTACTGTACGGTGTTAGAGACTCCAGACAGTGTACCCCGTGACACTAACGACAAGTACGGAACGGGACCCCGGTTAGGCTTAACGAGTCGCCAAAAAATGTCCGCGAGCGCGGGAAACTCACGTTTCATCGTCGGTAACCAACCAGCGCGACCCATTTTCATTGGATAATCCATAAGGAACGACCGTTGAGTTATACAATTTCAAATTTATAATTTTCCCAAATTGGAATATATATATATTAGTTGGATTACGTTAGGGTAAGTTTAATATTTTTTACCACTTCTAAACCACTTACAAAAGGGATTGAAATTCAAAATAGAAAAAACCAGTAAAATATGTACCCCATAGGCGCGAATTTCGAAAATTTTGGTTTTAGAGTGTTAATCAATCATTTAATTATAATTTAAAGTATCTTATATAGAAATACCAGCTTTGACGTGGTTTTCCCTAAACTTAACAGTTCAAATTTCAATGGGCAAATTTGAATATTTTCTTTGACTTGAGATAGAAAAAGATCAAACAAATTTCAACATCACGGCCCAAAAAATTCCAACAAGAATTGAGTCAGGGAAAATTTTGCAAATAGCTCCTTATCAACTTTGTAAGTTTCACAACTTACTAAATAGATTGTAAAACCTTAAGGGTTAAATGTAAAGTTCAATAGAAGCCACCCTTATAATAGTGTGACGTCACCCTAGAGAAAGGGGAAACCATGGCCGAACACTCACTCGCGTGACGTATTTAATATTCACGAGTTCGGGGTCAAGTGTTGGTTGACCTTTGTACGAATTCCGCAATTTGAATCGGAAATTTAAGGTACAATTACGAAAATACATTCTTAGTATACGACCGTTCACTCGGCTAAGATTGAATGGCTAAATTAAGATAAAGCGTGAATTTAGGGTAATTTTATTCCCCCCCAGTCCCTGTATATATATACATTGTCCTTAATTCGTCTATAGAAAGTGAACTTCCAACAATCGTAATAAGCGTTACTGGGAAAAATAAAGAAGACCCTGTTCCTATTTCGAAATAATTCGGGGCGGAAATGGCAATTTTTCATTTAACAAATTCGTTCTCGTCCCATTTATAACGCGCGTTACTTTGCAGCGAATGTAAAGAGGGGTGTAGTGTAATTGAGAGGTACTTTTAACGAGTGACCCTTAGCTTCCCACGCGCTGTAAACCCGCGATAACTTAGTATTAAAATAAGGGTAAGTGTATAAAACTCGGGGCCTTCCATGGCCAGGCGTCAAGTCGCTGAAATTCTTATATAACAAAACATTTGTGTCGAATTAAGAGAGAATGAAATAAATTCATGAAGAATGCGCCTGTTGGGCGTCCGCCCCCCTCCCTTCTAGTTGTGACGTAACTAAAGAATGGTGACGGGGGTTGTATTTCTCTAGGAAGCGAGCTGGAGTTTCCTTATTGGAAAGGAGCTAATTAAAAGAGAGGCTATAGGCGTGTTAACTACACGTAGCGATGGATGCTACAGACACTAATTAAAGATATTTCCTCGGAGCATCTTATTGCAGTTCTTCATCACCGGGGCCATCTTATAGGGGGATGGGATGTCTTTGCCAGCGGCCCCCTCTCTCCGCTCCGCTCGCTTTAATCATTCATTTGGGCGGAAGGAACCAATTTATTATGTCCCCGACTTCTCTTCTCGACTCCAGTCTTAATTCTGAAAGGCTTATTTTCTCCGCTGCTAGGCTTAGCAATAACCCCTTTTTCTTAGGGACCCCCTACCGACCCAGCGCCCTCCCTACCCCGCGTCCCTGTTGGTCCCATTTTCCGGCACAAGAAAGACGCCCGCTGCAAGGTAATGCTAGCTTAAAGATAGTTTTGAAGAATTACGCCTCGTTATAGTTTGAAAATTTCTAATCGTTAAAATTGATGACGTAGCGCGTGAAAATCGCCGCGCGCGGTGACGTCACGTGGGTTAAATAATCCCCCTTCCCCCCCCCAAAGGAGAAAGGGAATATAGTGGGAATCGTACCATATAGTGGTGGTGGTTGGAGTTTGTATTTTTTCCTAACGTTAGTCGCATTACGTAACCAGTAGGGACTACTAGAGGGTGGTGGTGGTTTTTTTCGGAGGGGGTGAGGGTTTAGTATGTCTCATCGGACAGGATATAATCGTTCTTCCCATATCCCTCTAGCTTTAGCAGACGCCATAGAGAGCGCCATGGCCTCGGAATGACGTATATAAATGTAGGAAATATGGAGCTTATGAACCCACCAACTAATCCCGAAACTTTAGTTCCTCTTTAGATGGCCAGCTCTACTAAGTTATAAACTAACTGACTGACTGACTGACTGTTCTTCCAAATTTAGTACGTACACCACGATGTTAATGTTAAATGATCGTTAGACTATAGGGTCAAGTAGATTAAAACTCTTGATTAGTTTTATATGTTGACTTTGCATTGTAATTGTTATTGCGCTTTTAAATTCAATTGTCGACAATCGAGTCAAATTTTAAGTTTTGAATCATTCGCGGAACAAATGAAGAAAATATCTAACGACTTACTGAGAATGAGTGCCCTTCAATTTTTTCGCGGCGTTTTGTTATTTTAGAACTTGTCGCGTTTCATTTGGTTCGAAGATTCAATCGCGTTTGCATCTCATCGCGTCTTCATTATGTCTTGTTGGTGTTGCACCTGAAAAGAAAAAGATTGGTGAGTTACGTCACTGGATCATGATGAATTTTTAGAACTGTTCCCACGCCTCCTTATCATTCGGCTGTCCAGACAGTGATATTTTAAAAACCTTCTGGACGGAGAACTGATAAGGGCTTGTGGCTACTATTGTACAACGAGAAACCAACCAACCGTCTCTTTCAACAAACCAAACAACTATAATATCATTTTAAATTAATTAACTAATGCTAAAAAACAATTAAATTAATTTATAAATAAAAAAAAATAAAATATTACAACCAATTTGTTTTAAATAAATAAATAAATTTTCTAATGTATTCCATTATTATATTAAATTATTAATAAAGTTTTAAAATAAAAATTAATTTCCTCTCATTTGACCTACACATTATCTTAAAAATTGTTCAAATTCCCTAGCTATATATTATTTCATAGATAATAATAACCGTCTCATATTAAAATTGGGATGAAAAATTTACACTCACGATATATTATAAATTTCTTAAAGAATAAAGAAAAGTCCAGTCGTAATTTTTGAGCCTGGATAAAAATTGACAATGGCTTAGGAATGGAATTTTGATGTTGGGAGTCAAGACATATTCCGGTGTTGGGTGCGTAGGAGGTTTCGAGCCCTTCAATAAGAGGGTAAATAGGGATATATACGTCCGCCGCGAAAAAGAGTGCCCGAGTGTAAATAAGAATGGGGCGGAAAGTGGAATTTTTGAATAGCCTTCGATCCGACGATGAAGAGATGGGAAGAGGAGAGAGGGGATGCTTCTCTCTCTCTCTCTCTTTCTCTCTCTCTCTCTCTCTCTCTCTCTCTCTCTCTCTCTCTCACACACACACACACAAACGAATAAAGTACAAGGCGAGAATGGAATCCCTAACTCAATTTAGAACAACCTCCTCCTTTTAGATAAATTCATCTTTCCTTCTTGGACCAAACCAACATGGATGGTCCATTCAGCATCCGAGAATACGTTCTATCCATTACTTCAACGAGTATTATAACTCGGTATTATCGTATAGACATATTTGATTCAAATCGTGAAAGCTCGTCCAACTTACGGGATGATCCCAATGATGGAGAGAGATCTAAAGAATGAAAAGAAGTCCAAGAGCGCAGTAAAGACGAGTTTATCATCAAAACCACGCGCTCTACTAAAGCGACTAAGGGCTCTGGGATGAATTCGCGGATGCTGAATGGACCAAAAGGAGGTTGGAAGAGTGGGAGGAGAGGGAGGGGGGAGTCCCAGCCGGGTTCTTAATCAAATATTTCATTCGAGAGAAGGAAAAGGGGCCGGGATCGTCGTTGGAATAGAACAATAAAAAAAGGGAAAACGGGGCGAAATACGAGTTCGTGAAATGAATTTAAAAGATATATATTCATTCCTTTGAGAAGCTTAGAAACTGGGAAAATGCCGGATGGGAAAAATTCCTTCAATTTGGCTCGTTTCCAAGCCGCTAAAAGACTATACACGGTACAACTAGCTAGCTAGCTCCTTCGGAATGGAAAAGAGTTCGATCGAAGCAGCCAAAGGGGAATTAGCTAGCCATTGTTCAAATAAAAACCAGTCCCTCTCTCTAGCTCTTCGTCTCTCTTATCTTAAAACTTTTCAGAGAGAAAATTTGGGAGAGAAATATATTCATTATTTCAGATCGTCTGCATTCCCCAGAAGACCATCCTCGATCGCTAATTCTTAAGATTAAAACTAAATAAGTATTTCATCGACTTCCAACTTGGTATTCTTTGATTGAGATGAACCTTCTCGATAAAAATGGAGATCTCCGAAAAGGTTTGTAAAATTATTTATATATTGTTATTTATGGGTGTTTGTTTATCAATCTATTTACTTTCGGACCAAGGAAACAATTAATGATACGAACAAAATTATTTTCTCCAAACTGAAGATGAAACAATAAGTTTAAGAACTAAATAGTCTCTTGGAATTTTATTTAATCGTGATCATTCGCAAATTTAAAACAAGAAAATTAATAAATTCGAATTGATTTTGGTGGTACCGATATTAAAATAAACAGAAAATAAACTACCGAACAATGGTTAATTAGGGACTTTCGAAAGGTCGTGACCTCAGTATTAAGGGTTTGCGTACGAACTTAGAGCGTATTTGTTAAATTCTCCGACACGATTCCAAATAGTATATCTATAAGGGCTCCTATTGGCGGAGATTTTAGTCCATATCGACCCCGGAATCTATTTCAAACATTCGGAACGGAAGAGCGGGAGAGAGAATGGGGAAATGTTTGACTCGACGATAATTAGCGTTAATACACAATTCTTTATCGTAATACGCTTTTAGGATATCCGTTGACAAGGCTTAACTAACGTTGATATAATTACGTTAAGCCTAATTTCAAAATGGTCCTTGTTTCAGAGAAATGGAAACTATGCGGACACATATATAGGGTTAAACAACGAAGAGATATAGAGGGTTCAAAGGTTACCACGCCATAAAGTCAATTCCTAAGTTCATTTCAAAACTATGGTTGAAGGTTCATCTCACGAAGCCAAGGGTCGTATCAAATACACAGATTATTTTAAGTAACTTTCATTAGGTTAAATTTTGAAACTAAGGTATACAGAGTTCATATAAAATAAAGGTCAAAGGTCAAAGTTCATCTCAGTGTACCAGTAAGAATAGTTCAATAAAACAATTCCAAGAAGATAGAATTTAACACAAAATTAAACTACATGTATTAGATTATTAAATAGAACCTTAGGGGGCGAGGGCCCGGGTCAAAGTTCAAAACTGGAGGCGTGTACAACACAGCCTGATATCAATCAGGGAATTAAAAAAACTTATAGGTAGGTCCGTTCTTTCCCGGTGTAACAAATTATCAAGTAAACAAAACCACGCGCCCACACCGCGGATTTTGAAAAACCCCCACACAAAAAAAAAACTCCGAGAAAAAAATCCGACGAAAATTTACGACTCTTAAATTTCAGCCTCAGTTTAACAAATGATGATTTTTAGAATTTGAACTCAAGCCGAGCGTAAATTACGGATATAGAAGACACCTTTTGTTTTGGCAAAGCCGGGGGATTTACCCCTCCAGGAGAAAGTAGAAAAAAAGAGGAAATTTGGGGGGGAAAAGGCGCTGAAGGGAACCTCTGCCAAGCGCCGGTATAAATTAGACTAAATTTTTTCTTCTCTTCCTCCTCCATTCTAAGTATAGGTAGGTTCTCGCATTTCGCATCATTTCAAGGAGGTATAAGGTTGGAAGATGCTGCGCGCGTGGGAGGATGGAGAGCGGGGGTGACCTTTCTCATAGATCACTCCTTATCAGAAGCTTACCAGCTCTACAGGGAGGGGGTTCCCCCTTTTTCTCTTAAAACCCAAATTCACCAAAAAAAGTAACGCGACATATAAGCATTGTCTGTCATTCTCAAAGGGGATGGATACTTGAAGAAAAGTATTTTTAATTTGAAATAACAGTTTCTCCTAAGGTGTTTTGAACTATAGCGTCCGATCTCTCTCCGCAGTATTTTTTGGACTGTAGCCTCAAATGTTATCCAACTTTTTTGGGCTCGGTTTCCAAGCGATTTATATTTTATTGTTTGTCACAGCCTGTATCTATTTATTATTTTTTTTAGATAATAAATTTAATAAAATAATTTATTTTTTGGGTGGTTTAAATTCGCGTTATATTTTTTAAAGTTTGTAGGTGAACAATAGCAGAAGTGAGATGAGACTAGAAGTGAAGGGCTCTAGCATTGATAGTAGATCCTGGCACTATACTAGTGAACAAATTTGAGGATTTTACGCCGCTTCAATCGCGCCTACACTAGAGAGAAAAAAATTGGCCGAGTTCCAAAAACATTTCTTACCTCCTTCCCCTCAACCTAAAGCGGCGAAACACGGACGCGGGTGCTTGAATCTAGTTCGGCCGTCTACCGCCACGAGCGTCTCACGTTTTGGAGGGAAAACTCAGAAACCGCTACTAGAGGGCCAACCGTTGGTGTGTTATCAAAAATATTCACTTTCGCCGATTGAAGAATTTGGTTAGCTCAGTACTTCTGGTCTCATCTCACTTCTGACAATAGTTTAAAGGGAAACAACCAAAATTAAGCTTTTTTTAAGTAAATTTCTTATTGGCAGAGTCGAGTAAATAAAATAATATTTTTAATATTTTAAATATTTTCAGTATTTAAAACAGGTAGGCCTATAAGTTAGTTATTGGGGAAAAAAATGGTGGGGGGGGGGTCTTTTAATAGGGCAGGTTGTATATTTATCTTTTTGGTCACACGTTCCAACCGTTCTACAATAAAGCAGCCCGGGTGTCTTGGTTGGAAATTGGCTTACGTGCCTTGACTAGTATCCCTGGGATTAGTAACCCATTCCCTCAGCAGCCAGCCAGCGACCGTGGGCTTTCGCGCCTAAATGCCACTCCATGGATGTTTTCCTAAGATTGCGGGCAAACACGCTTCTTTCTGGCAAATTCCCACCATCCCAACTACGACAGATAATATAACAACGAGAGTCAATAAGTCATAACTCCAAACTAAACGAAGGCGATAATATCAACTATAAACTTAGGACAATAACATTAATAAATAAAATTATCCAAATACAACAAAAATGGTAATGTATACCTACACTAAAACATCATTACAATTAAATCAGAAATAAATACAGAATAGAATTAAACGCTTCTAGCTCTAAACGCAATTAGTCCAAACCCTTTTCACACAAAAACCCATGTTTATAGGTAAATTTAGACGATTTGTTAATAGTTAGTTACTTTAGGAACCAAACTCGCCCTTTTTTTCTATTTAAAAAATTTAAGATAAATTGTTGTTAAGAAGAAAAAAAAATGTTGCTTAAAAGGATTAGCGCTAATTTGGTACCATGATGGAACGGGAAATAAAATATAAAAAAAATCCCCAAAATTCGAGAGAAGGCCCATGATATTTATTAATGGGTTGAATTCTACGGGGAAAATGTTTTCCACGCGCTTTTAAAGGATTGAAAAACAAAAAACATTTGATCTTATTAAGATTAATTAGTTTGATTCTATAAAAAAATACGAAACCAAACTAAATTTTAAATTTAAATAATAAAAATTAATAGTTTATTTGTAAAATAAACTTAATGGTTCAATAACCATCGATATTTTCTTTATTATAACAGTTGTTCGTTGGCATATCTTCCCCAAAACTGTTGTAAAACTGCCTAATTAAATATATTCCAATCGTTAGGAAACAAACCCGAGTTATCTGGTGGAATATTTGGGATTGAAAGAGGAAAACTTGCAAGAGAGGAGAGAAGAGATGCTAAACATTGATCGAGGCGACGCGGAATATAAAATAAAAATGTCCAGGGAATAAAATGTCCATAACAAACAAAAGTCAACGCCCCTGAAACTTCTTTTTTTTTATACTTCTCTTTTCTCACTCTCTCTCTCTCTCCCCATCCCTTTTCTCTAAAAGACAAATTCTCCTCTTCCGCTAGGGGTTAAAAATGGTTTCGCCAGCCAGATATAGATTCAAATCGAATTCCACTCTCTCTCTAAGGCTAGCTCGCTGGCTCTTGGTCCTCCTTCACGATGGAGAAGCAATGAGGACGAAAAAGAGCTTTACCATGAGGAGAATATGGCATCCCAGAAAGGGAAGGAGCGGCTAAGGGAGAGAGAGAGAGAGAGAGCTTTCTGTGTGCGCGCATTTTTACGCAAATACGCCTTCTTCGTGTTGGAGAGAGAGAAGAGAAAGAGAGAATTCTAGAGTTTAGAAGCTCGCCTACATCCTAATAAAGTGAATGAAAAGAGTGATAATGCTTCTATTTCAAGGAAGGAGATGTTAAAGTGGTTTAATATTATTCCAATAGTTTCTTATATTTTTGTTAAGTTGTTTTAATATCTACTATGCGGTTTAAAATGGTAAAATTGCCTTATTTAGGAGCAAAATTTCCGTAATTAAAAATCACCTAATTTACGAGTAAATTCATTTAAAATTCTAACTCAATTCTAATACTAAATTCATCACCTAATTTTCGACCACAGCTCCCATTGTAAAATCGCCAATATTCCTAAGCTAAAATCCAATGGAAAAAAATGTTTATTTCAAAAACATCCTAAGATAACATAATCACTCGTGCATGTTATGAGAATATGAGAGAAAGACGTGAAAAAAGGGAGAGAAATGTGTATTGAAAGAGGGGGGGCTGCATCAGAGAGAGAGAGAGAGAGAGATGAGTAGGCGATATGGAAGAGGATGGAAGATGCTGGGCTTTTCCAACTGAATCTAGCAATGGTTGGTAAGGCGGACGGATGAGCGCGGGCTTCGTACGTATACTTCAGCTCGCTTTAGCCCCATTATCAAGACCAAAATCGATGCCAGCATCCCACAAAAGGACCAACCCAACATCTTCCGCTCATTCTCTCTCTCTCTCTCCCGTTTTATTACAACGTACACCAGAATTACCATTGTCCTATCAAAAGTACGAATGCGCCCTTAATTCCAGTCAATCTCTCTCTTCCTCCCCCCCCGACTTTTAAATCAATGAAACGCAAAACTATACCCCCCCAACGCCCCCTAATTCCTTAACTGCAATTAAACATCGAAATAAAATAATTATAAATAATAAATTTAAAGAAATTATTTACATTGGGCGCTCTCTATACTATTTAAATAACCATATTTATTTATTCGTGTTAAATATTTACTTAATTGTTTAATATTTAATATTTAATAAAGGCGAGGCTTATTTGATTAGGGCGGCATACCGTATCAGAAATTTATTCGAGAAAGGAGATAGACGTATTTATTTAAAGATGAGAGCGGCATCGTCTTGACCTTTAACTATATTATTTATCTACCCTGTATTGATTTTAAAAATTCTGGTTAACTCCGTCACTCCATCTTCAAAGGATTCTTCACTTATTTTAAAGTCTAAACCGCATATTCAATATTACACGAGCTCAAAATTTATTTGATTGGGTACCAAATAAATCACGTGACAAAATATTAAATCACCGGGCATTAAATATTTCAATAAATTAATCGATTAGATTAACGTTACGTAACTATTACCATCTATAATATTAATAATATTTAAAATCAATATCTAAATATATAATTAATTCTTGGTAAAAATTAAATATTGATATTTGCTTTAAATTATTATATTAAAAAATCGTAAAAATAGTAAAACATGTTTTAAGTAAATTCTTAATTCCAATTTTTTACTATATAGAATATAACGGTACTATCGAATTAAAAAAAGAAACAAAACCCAAGGTCATCCCTCATCCGTCCCTCAAAAACTGGTTGTAGACTTTGAGTATGACATAAACGTTACGAGGGGAGAGCATTCATTTTATCAGTTGCCTAAGAAGAAGATAAGTTGCTGTAAACTTTCAATATGACAGGTTGGTATCTCTTTGCACTTAGTGAATAGTTTTATTATAAGAAAGAATAGCAGAGCGCGATTAAGAGAGTAGAGTAGACAACAAAAAAACTACTTTGGGCCAAAAAGGTGCCGAGTGTAAACGTATTCATTCTAAATTTAAAACAGCGGGATCCTTTTACTCAAAGATAGAATTTTGAACTTCAATAGCGTTGTTAAGTTCCCTCGGAAGTCGCGAGCCCAAACAATTTTCCAGCAGCGCAGTTTTATTACATAAACCCCCTATATATTTGTTTGTCTCGGTAACATATCCGCTAGAGGGTTTTAAATAAATTGTCTGTCGTATCTTTACGCTCGCTCCCTTTAAATTGCAAGAAGCGGGAAGTCGAAGCATGGCTGGAGCAGTTCGTGGGCGATCCGCATCCGTCGTTCACGTTCTCTCTCAATTTCCCAATCTCGGACCCGCTCTAGAAAAAACTCTTCCATCCGATGTTGCCGTCAAAGTAGTCACTCTATCAGGTCAGTTACATTTAAATCTAATGCCGATTAACCACCTCTTCCTCCTCCTTCCCAGATTAGATAGAATCCCTCCCTAAAATGTTAACCCTAAAGGAAAACGCAACCGGGATCGAGACAGAGAGAGATGATGCAGATGGAAGAGGAGGGAGGATTAGATAATATATCTCTCTTTCTCTACCTCCCACTCTTTCCATGCGCCAGCGCAAAGGGAGCGTTTATAAAGATACGAGTGTGTTTTTGCTCTTTTTTACAATAGAAACTAGATTTAATTGGAATTTAAAATTAAATCCCGAGCAAAAGGATCAAGTACGAGATTGTCGAGTATTATTGGCCGATAATAGTCTTTTAGCCCAAGTTTTGTACGACGTACCGCATTTAAAATGGGCCCAAGGAACATGGACTGGTAATTACAATTATTTAATTACTTTAAAATATATTATAAAATTAATTTTTAAATATTAAAAATAGGCGTAGACCATCTCATTTCAAAGTTAGACCCTCAAAAGGTAAGAATTATTTTTATTGGTAGTGATAACCCATGTCCTAAATCTTTATGACGAATAATTCTTACTTATTATTATTATAGCCCAAACCAAGTTTCATGATGAGTCGTCTAGCTGCGGAGGATTATTCCGCGCAAATGGCCGAATACGTCATGGCTCAAATTGTCAATCGAGAGAGAATGTTCTATCAATTCTGGGATATGCAGAAAACCAAAACATGGTAGGTAATAATAGTAAATCCAGGGTCACCCACGTGAACTTTGACTTTCGGAGGTCATAACCCTAGCTTAACAAAATTTTCAGGGAAATTCCTTGAGCTTATAATGACCCTAATTGTCAATCGAGGCTTGGGCAATTAAGGTTTCATTAATCACGATTTAATTAATTTCTTAAAATGTCATTCATTGCAGGGACACGAGTATTTACGACTTCCAAGATTACAGAATCATTGGAGAACTAACAGTCGGGATTTTAGGAGGTGGTGTCTTTGCTTCTGCAAGTTAGTATGAATTACCAAGGTACAAACGCGTACCTTTTTTCTTTTTATTTAATATCAACGCGTCATTCGACCTAACTTTCAGTTAAATCTAAATGTTCCTTAAATCCTAAATTTTTGGCTTTTCAGTTGCAAAATTACTGAAAGCCAGTTCAGCCAAAATAATCAGTTTCGTACGTACTCCTAGAACAGGGAGTGAAAAACCACTCGAATTTGATCAGTAGGTTTGTTTATTAATTTCTCGTTTAGTCTTTTTTCAAATATTGCGACAACAAACTTGTTTATTTAAACCTTTCAGAATGGAAACTGATTTGTCAGTATTGTTAAAAGAAAGTGATTACATTTGTAATACGTTGCCTAGCACGCCAAGCACTAAAGGTTTGCTAGATGGTGAAGTGCTCAAACAGTGCCTCAAGGTATAGAGTAGTGTTGGTAGAGGAGGGAGTAGACTGTGTATCCCTCCCTCTAGGCGCGCTTTTGTAAGAGGGGATACTGTCAGACTTAGAAATAAGGATAATTTTTAAACTAGTCCTTGGGACCAGTGACCCCCCCCCTAGTGTCCTAAATAATAAACTGGTCTTCGGAGTGGTCCCAGCCTTTGTTCTCCTATAGATTTGCAATTAATAAACTGGTCCCGAGGACCAGTAACCCCCACTTTTTGAATTAAAAAACTAGTCCAAGCAATTAATAAACTGGTTTTGGACCAGTGCACGTGTGCTATTACTAAGTCTGGATACTGTACGCGCCTGGTAGGGGGGATGACACTGATCTAAGAGATAGAATAGAGTAATGTCAGTTCTACGTATGCAAACGTCATACCCTTCTATCTTGCGACCTTTTAACTTTTAACATATATGATAATTAATAATCAGGGGTTATATGATATACCATATTAAAGTTGGTACGGTTGTCTAGTGTTGGTAACAATGTGGGTAGTAAAGAGGTTAGTGTGATCAGAAGTATATAATTGAAAGTTATAAGTATAATTTTCGTCACAATCTCTTAGCTAAGTGCCATCCCCCTACCAGGCGCATACAGTATCCCCTCTTACAAAAGCGCGCCTAGAGGGAGGGATACACAGTCTACTCCCCCCTCTACCGACACTACTCTATGGTATGACGTTCGCATAGTAGAACTGAATTGGGGGAATTAATTATCTCTCAAGATGGCCTCCAAACCCCCAAAAAAAAATTATATATATAATTATGGAAAGACGCCATCTTGGTTTCAAGTTATGACCAAGGCTTAACGTGTTTTTCCTGTTTCAATTTGAAATATTTCAGAAACCAGTATTTATAAATCTGGGGAGAGGAGATATTATCAATGACGCCCATTTAATTCACGCTCTCAAGTAAGATTAATTTAATTTAATTACTAAATAAATTTCAATTATGATGAAATGTTTGTTATAAAAAATTTAGAGAGAAATGGATAGCCGGTGCTGTTTTAGACGTATTTGAAACTGAACCATTACCTCCAGATAACCCCTTATGGACCACGCCAGAGGTAACTAATCTAATTTAATTTAATCTCAATTAAAATTTATTAAACTCAATTAAACCTATAGGTAATCATAACACCTCATGTAGGAGCCAATACGCACGTGAAACATGTAAGACCATTTTTCTCAATCTCAAATTAATTAAATTAAACATAATCTTAATTAAATTTAATTCTACAGGTCACTAAGTGCTTTTCGCAAAATTTTAATTTATATCGTGAAGGTTTATTGCCGCAATATTTGATAGACTGGAACAGAGGTTACTGAATGATGAAAATTAAAAATAATAATAGCAGTTAAATATAGTTTATAAATGAATTAAATAAATAAATATAGATTTAAAAATTATTTAAACTGCCAGTTTTTAGGATTTATAAAACTAAATTAAAATATTAAATATTTAAATTAACTTAATTTGTTTTTCTATTGACTTTAAAAATACTAATTTTTTTAAAAACAAAGCCAAAAACGCATTTTTGTACATTTACTACGTTTTTGTTCTAAAATTTATACCGGAAACTGACGCAATAAATGATAATATACATAAATTTAAATCAAAAAATGAATAATAAAAAATGAAATATATGGTCAAAAAAATTCAACTAAAACAAAATTTCTAATGGTAATGTTACTTAATTAATTTTTATAGAGCTCAAAAATGAATTCTAGGGTGCGTAATTATGCTAGATTGATAACTATAATAAGCTAAACTTGTTTTAAAAGTTGTTAACCAACGGTAACGAACTCAATATTATTCTTTGGGCCATAGTTAAAAATATTATTATGAAAACTAAATATGAACAAAACGTATTGTAGAACAAATATTAAATATGCAACTTACGTTAATTATCTTTGGCCCAAAACTGATTTGAATAAAATAAACAATATTGCGCCATACCGATTATATTATTAACTCTAGGGTAAGTTTATGGGCTAGTATGCCTGTTGAAACAAGCCTAGGCTTAAGTCGGCGGGAATTGCCGGGAAGCCGGTCTTTCAGAATTTGAAAAAGCAATGAGAGGGAAAGAACTCACCAAGGCCTAACGTGCCGACTTCATTTTTCATCCCTTTTTGCCTTCTCACAATGAAGTTTTTAAACTTTGAATATGGTTTAAACTTAGAATTAACCTATTCTCATACTTTCATCAACATTCCGACTATTTTCCACGACTTTATTTAATAAAAACCTGGTAATCTAACGGATAAAATAAGCATGACATACCTCCGGCAAGTTCGACCGTCTGAAGTCACGAAAGAGAAAGCCAGTGCTGCCAGATTCTCAGTTAAGGGGTTATCCCGGTTATGGCTTATGGTTTGGGGTATCACAAAAAAAATGGACAACAGACTAAACGAAATTGTTTAGTTTAGGCATTTTCGCAAAATTAAGTCTTGTATATTGTACGATTGTGGTACAATATTAATAGATTTATTTAAAAAATAGTTCATTTTAAACCCATCCATACATTTTAACACTCAACTTTCTCAATTAGCTCTACTTGACTTCCGGTTCGTAGGACCAAGCGTTTCTGGTCGCTGGTCGATTAAACTTGACCCTAGTTGCCCCGAAAGACGTTGTTGACCTTCTGTCATCAATAATTAAACCAATGAAATGACTGGCATCCGTCCAGCAACGCAAATACCTACCTTCTAGAAGAAAGTACTTGTCTCCCTTTAGGACGTGATTCTGTTTGAGTGGCTGAATTCTGCCTGAATGGACTGGACTCGATCGCCGGAAATGGGAACTCCGCTCCAGCTGGAGCTGTTCTGGGTGAATCGAGAACTGTTAATTTCTCGGATTTGGAAATAGTATTCAACTCCCTGGAGGCGCCCTTCGACGCCATACACGAGCTGGACAAATCCCCGTCTTCATAGCGAATATTATGCTCCGTGAAATCGGCACCCGCAATTTCTGCTTCGAGACCCATTCTAATTGGGACCACCTTATTTATTAACTGAAAACGAAACAAAATTAAACACAAATGAGGCAAACAACTTTCCACTAGCGGCATATGTACTTACGAACAGAAGTATAAAAGTACAGATTGTACTCCAAGTAGTTATGACCACAACGGCTAAGACTTGAATACCAAGGAGATACCATCCCCCTTGTCGGAAAAGACCGGAGTGACCTCTACTTAAAGATAGTAGAGAATCCTTTTCAACCAGTAGACCAACCGCTATCATTCCCCAAATAGATCCAACACCATGAACGGATATGGCACCCACTGGATCGTCGATTCTTAACCAATCCAATAAGGGCATAGCGCTATTGGCTAATAACGAGCCAACTGCTCCGACGATCAAGGCTTCCCACGGATGGTACAACGCGCAACCACCTAAAGATAACGAGAAAACCGAACCGGAAGTCTTAATCTTTCTTAATCCCTTACACGCGGGACGCAACGATTTAATTTAATTACAGGGGGATTAACTGAAATTAATGAAGTCTCTCCCACATGTTTTCATTAAAAATAGTATCTCCAATGTAGTTTGTATTAAAAATAGACTAAGGAGTCCATGTCAAAATATCGGGTATCTTATAAATTATGGAATATTTTAAGGAAACACGAGATATTTTGGTATGAAAAGTCGCGATCTCTTTATATTTACCAGTTATGGAAACTAAAGAAGCCAAGATACCATTTATCAGCGATAAAATCATAAACTTCCGGTTATTTAGGATGTAGCTGCGAATACGAAACGGAAATGGTCAATTACTCTTGACCAATAGGCGGAGATACCTTGATAATATATTACCTGAAAGCTAAAGCCGTGATTCCACCTCCAACTGACGAATTAATGGTTGCAATAGCCGATCTATAAAGTCGATCAAAGTTTAGAATTAAAAAGAAAATTCAGATATCCAATTTAAAGAAAATATGTCTTGACCGCTTTTCAAAGTGACATTGACATCCCAAAGAAAGCAAACAGACTTTAATATTAATTTATCCGGGAGACTAACACTAATCTCTGTAAGTACACTGTTCTTCGAAGAAAAGTCTGATAATATTTGGCAAGTGGTCAACACCACTAAGTTTCGAAACTTTATATTATAAAACTCTCGGGTATTGTAGTGAAAATCGATTTATGTTATAATGAGCTTACGCGATGCTGGTGAGAGAAAAAACCAACTCCTAACATGGTAGGTAATTATTTCAAGGTCTACGGGGAATAGTCAATGGTCGGGATTATGATTTCTTTTACCTGGCAGCGTACTTCCATTTGTGACCAGAGACACCAAAGGTGCTACCGCAATTGAATCCTAACCAGCCCCACCTAAAACGATAGACACAAACAATCAAATTTGTTGATGATAAGTATTAGATGACGTAAACAATTGAAGTCCATCACTAGAAGTCTCGAAAACTCACCATAGCATAAACATTCCAACGAGGGCGTTTGTAGGCGAACCCATGGGTGGCTGTTCGGTACCCATTTCGTAGCGTCCAGTTCTTGGTTTTAGCATGATAGCGGCGACCAGGGCGGACGCTCCACCTACCAGATGAACGGCGGCGCATCCGGCGATATCGACAACCTGAAGGTAACGCAGGAAGCCCTTTGGCCCCCAAATCCAACCGGCCGGTAAACAGAAAACAACCGTGTTGAAAAAGGAGAAAACGCAATACGCCACGAAGTTACATCTCTCGGCCATCGCCCCTGATACGATGGTTGTCGCCGTTGTGGCGAATGATAATTGGAAGATATACGTAGCGAAGACAACACCCTGCCGTAATGATAATCACGCCAAGTACTTAGTTTCTCCATAACCTAAAACAGAATTTCCGAAAAAAACCTACCATATCCTTCTCATCAGCATCAACGAAGAAGGATCCGAAGCCGATGAAACCGTTGGAACCTTCCTTGTTACCGAAACTCATTCCGTATCCAAACATCCAGTAACCCAGTCCTCCGAAGATGACGTCCACCGCATTCTTGACCATTATATTCACTTCGTTCTTTCGCGTCACGCACCCCGATTCCAGAAGTCCGAAACCTTTAACCCCAGTCAAGATTTCGTGTTAGTTAACGTGTCGCTATAAATTCCATTCCGACTCAGTTATTCCTGAGCTTTTTCCTTTCCCAAAGAGATTATCATTTCCTTCAAGCATTCTTAAAGGGAAGATAACCCATCATGCTTTGAAAGCTAAAAATATTTCTCTTCCCAGACGAAAGTTTTTGACAAATTCGGTAACGCGAAAATTTCCCACGCACTCCTTTCATTAAACCTTATTTTGGTTTTTTGTTTTTGTTGTTACTCGCCTAGAGGGTTATACTCCCTTTAAAGTAAGGAAAGAGTTACCATAACAACGGATTTCATCCGTCACTCTAACCCAATGCAATCCCATAGGATCTTCTATGAAAAACCCAAGGGTATCAAAATACTCGATACATAGACACCCCCTTAAGGCATTTCCCTTACACCGTAAGTGTACACAACCCAAACCTCAACTTCTTTGACAAGTTGATTTCTGAGGTATTTTTGAAATACTTTCTACGCCTGTCAATACGCGAATTATAAACAAGATTTCAACTTACCAGACTGCATGGTGAAAATTATAAAAGAACTGGTCATAATCCATGTCGCGTCGTCCCACGAGATACTCATTGGGTCCTGATTGGGACCCTGAGTTGTCGGGATTTGCGTCTCGTTCATTGAATTACCATCCATAATGACGTTAATTTAAATTTATCCCGAAATTTAAGTTATCATAAGTGAACTTAAATTAACTTTAATTTATAGTTCGATAAATAATTAAAAATTAGGCGAGAAATACTTTAATTAACCTATTTCTAATTGCATTTTGGTAGTGTTTTAAATTAATTTAATTTCTAATATCAAAATTAATTTAAATTTATCTTAGTTAAACGACCGTGTTATTCTAAGAACTGAAGTTCGTATTTTTATCGACTTCTTTAAGTACTTTTAAGCGTTTGTAAAACAAAGTAAAGCTGACCGACTGCTCGCCGTAGGTACGGTCAATTCGAATCCTTACACTACAGTCTCTGGTGAAAAGTGGGAATCGAAAACCCGAGTGTTAGCCCGACAAGAGTAAATTTAATCCCGGACGGCGTCATCGGTCGCCAGGGACAAATTTGGCGCTGTATTCGCACTTATTCGATAACTTACTAACACACCGGCCGGACCTTTGGAAGCATTACATAAGAATATCCAGAAATTGACCCACTAGTCCCTCTCGAAGGTGTTTCATATAAAGCCAAATATTTGTTTATGACGTAAGAAAATGTTGCCAGTATAATGATTGTTTCTTGAGACACTTTAAACCACGTAACAATGCACTTTTGTTTGTATTTCGCCTTAAATCTGTAGTTTATTCAAGGCCAACTTTTTACCTCTCCGAGTGACGTATGTCACGGAGAGGTTCTAAATTCGACGTGTCTGTCTGTCTGTCTGTCTGTCTGTCTGTCTGTCTGTCTGTCCGTTGTTATACCCACGTGACCGCGTTCGCAGTTTGCAGATCGGAGCAAACGTGTATTCAATTTCCAGACCGCATTTACAGTCCCGGAAATTGTATTCCACTTACAGGCTATAACTCCATTGTCTGTCTAACAACTGTTCATTTGTCCACCCCACATGGACACCAGTCTGAACTTTCTAGCTTCTAAACACCACCATCTTCTAGTCTTTCGCCCATTCCACATGGACACCAGTCTGTACACCTGGCTTCTAACACCACTATCTTCTGGTCTTTGTTTTTGTCCATCCCACATGGACACCAGTCTGTACACCTGGTTTCTAACACAACCATCTTCTGGTCTTTGTTTTTGTCCATCCCACATGGACACCAGTCTGTACACCTGGCTTCTAACACCACCAACATCCTTAAGGTTAAGACATACGCGGCGATCGGCTAGGGTTACGAGAAACGTCTAGCCTTCCAATGGAGGGGTCTTCCTCCAAGGTTCACGCAATTGCGATGTTCTTATCTACAGCCGCGATTCGAATCCCTTATATACTACCTATTTGAGTAAGTCGAAGCAACCGGCGTATGCTTCATTTCAAACGCCAATATTAGTCAAGTCTCTCTAGAATGTTTAATTGTTCTATATCAAAACGATGTAACGTTCAATAAGGCAAACAACTGACGAAGAAAATATTTAATATTAATTATATTTATTTTAATATTTAAGATAATCTTGTTTCTCATCTCAAAATTAATACGGAAAGAGTTAAAAAGCAGCTTATTTTTTTGTCTGTGTGTGTCCGTCCGTTGTTACACTAGTGCGTCGCGTTAGCAGTTAGCCTTGTGTTGATGTGTTAAGAAATCATACAGAACCTTAATATTCCCTTTTTACATAATATAAAGTGAATATGTGGAAGTATTTTTCGTAATTATGATGCATTTAGTAGTTTTGTAGCTTTAAAGCTCTGTTTCATTTTGATATTCCAAAGATTTTTTTTAATATTGTTATTTGAAATGGCTGTTTATATATTACTTAAGCTATACGACATCTGTATATAGAATAATCCTTGGTTTAGTGACTTCATGAAGAAACCTAAGACCTAGACTCCGGCGGGTAAAACAAGTATTATCCGCAATAGGCTTAGTGAAACAAAGTGTAAATTATTGAGGCCTGAAGTGAAGTAAACTTTTGGCTTTGATTTTCGTGTCTGAAATGAAGAGACATTAACGGTTCAGAGTGAGCCGAAAGTTAAATACACTCTTAAATAATCAGGTAAAGATTTTATAATAGAAGAAAAGATCATGGTGGCAATTAGATTAGTAAAAGGGCTAGTGGTAAACGAGTAGCTACAGACTTTTTATTCTCTTTACGGTGCGCTATGACTATTAGTGCGTCTGGGTATAATTTAGCTTTGGTGTTATTTAACGTTAACATTCGTGTTGGCAAACTAAGAATATTGTTGAGGTGAGACGAGACGATTGTGTTTACACTGAAAACCAGTTGTGAATGTAGCTACCAGAATATAGGGTAAACAGCTGAAGCGTAGACTTCATTTCCTGTTCTTTTCCCCATTGACTGATTTCCATGTGTCCAAGATTTATCCTTATTGGATGTAAAATGTCGTCTACTTTACTGTTTGCTATGTTTGGAATACTACTTCAATATTTCGTAAATTTTTACTTCAAAAAAGTGAAATAACTCCATATCTGGGTAAATAAGTTTGTAGTAGTAGACCTCTTGACTCGGAGAGGTAATATTTTGGTTTTCCCAACTTGTATTCTGATACTTTCCCTTTAACCTTGTACAGCTACAAAGCTGCTGATAAAAATAACAACCCAAAAATTTAATTTTGAATTTATTAGTTTTTTTGAAAGATTGGTAATATATTTTGTATTTCAATCTTGGAAACGAGGTCGAGAGAGTTTGAAGGCCCTGGGCCGAAACTGACCAAATTGTAGCCAGCCCCGCTTTAGACCTAAGCCTGCCGACGTTGAAGGCCCCCTAGAAGGTACTGAAACTGACCTAAATATCCCATCGTGGAAACATGTTAAGAATGGTTTTATTCTAGGCAAGGTTCCAGACTGAAATGCCCTTCAGTTATTGGTTCCTTCCAAGATTATGAGAGACTATACAATTTAGAGGCTGAATTTTCAATATATTCCGACCGTTTTTTTCATGGTTATAGCCAAGATGGTCCTCATTAATAAGTATCAAAGAGTCTTTAACCTGTCAACTCCAAACCCTTAACGGTATCGTACCCCCATTTTAGCGCTTTTCGCCAGCCTTTAATTAATTCTTAACCAGATTCCGAGAGGTCGGACGCTCGTAAAAACAAACGAAAAATTTCTAGGGCCAAAAATGTCGTTGCAAACTGCGCTTTAACGGCAATTTATTCATTGTACAATCTTGGGTAGTTTATCTTACATTTTTTTAGGATTGGAACTCAAAGAATCGCCGAGGAAGCGAAATAATTGATGAATAAAAATCACTTACCTGAAAAATAGGTTTCTTTGATTCTTTCCTCTTCACTTCCGATCTGGTTCTATTTTTCGATCCATCTCTTCCGTTTAATTCGGTACTTTTCTGTGTTTTTTAAGGCCGATAATAGGTCAAGGTGAACGTGGTCTGATATTCCTCAGACTTAAAAAAATAGGATAAATAACAAAACATCAGCTGCCTTTCACATCCGGTCTGGTTAGGTAAGTATTAACCTTTCCGGAAGTATAGAAGAGTTTCCCCTCGTTTTTTTTTTTTTAGTTCAATCGTTACTGTTTCATAAATCATTAGAATATTATGGATTTACCTGGGTTTCTTTCAATCTTGGAAAAAAACTATATTTCAGCTTCAAAATTATGTTTTTTTTTTCTATGATTGCAATAAATTATGTGTATCGGGAAAAATTTAATATTGGAAAAAAGATTTTCAGATATTACTAAATTATTAAAAGGCACTTCGATTGATTAAACCGAACAAAGGTTTTTAATTTAGTTTTTCTATACAAACAGAGACCAATTACGAATACATTCAGTAGACACAAAAGAACACTAATATTAATTTTAATTACATAAATCTATGTTTCAAATTATGTTTTTGAAACATTATACAACAAATTTTTAAAGTAAAACGCAATGCTTTTCTTGCCGAGTATTTCCATTGAGAAATCTCTGGGCGGAGGAATTTCGACCTTGCCATCTGAGAGATTGGACAATTCTCTGACGGCAATTGTCCTCGACGTAATGCAAAACAATATCCTTGTCCCATTGGGTTCTTAAAGGATGTTCCCCACCGGTTTTCCTACTGACTAGCAAACCCTGTTGCGTCATTTCGCTCATCATACCTTCGTAATCGTAACCCTCGTGACGAATATTGTGTTCTAAATACAATTATCATCACTCGTTATTGCATGAGACATAATAGGCTATTTATATTCAATTCGAAGGCTACTTCATTCCCGGCTTAATCATTTTATGTAGGGGAGCGGGGGAACGAAATGGCTCAGGTCTTATTATCAAAATAGCCCATTACAAACCCGTGAAATCGGCTCCTAATATTTCTTGTTGTAAGGACATCCGGATGGGAATGAAGAAATTGATACACTACGGGTATAATAATAAGGTAAGAGACTGTTTCTAGTGTAATTTTGGTAGGGCACGAGATAGGGCTTGAGTTTATAGCTAGCCAAGGTCTTGGCAAATATAGCTCGAGCTTTCAATCGAATTGGTCAGTAAAAAGCTATCACGGGGTTTCTTCACTGTTCAAAGAAATATTTATGTAAATTCTTTTTAAATTGGTTTTCATAGAAAATCGAAAAACGTATCAATGTTTTTTCATTCAAGAAAAAGAGAATATACTTAGGCCTACAGCTTTCTAACGTGAATAAACAATATTGGCACCTTTAAAATGGAAAAGGGATCTTAGTTTGGGAAAACAAAAAAAAAGTTCCGCGGACTTCCAACTGTTTAGAAATATTACGAGCTTGACCCTAAAATTGATTTTTATCATTAAATGAAATTCTAACACGAATTAGGTCTTGTACTTCCGTGACGCAAAATGTTCGCGTGACCACACGAGCCTAAAACACAAACTCAAACAAGTTTATTATAAACTTACTTTAAGCAAGATGACAGTAGCGATCATACTCCAAGTGGTAATGATGACGCAAGCCAAAAGTTGAATTCCAAGAAGCGTAGCCCCTCCCCCGAGAAAGAGACCTTTACGACCTCGAGTTAGTCTCAAGAAAGTATCAGCGTCGACCATTAACCCAACGGCTATCATGCCCCACGCTCCGCAAACTCCGTGAACCGAAAATGCCGCTACAGGATCGTCTATTCGCAATTTATCCAGGACCGGTTTGCATTGGGACACCAAAAAGGCACCGATCGCGCCGACTAGTACCGCTTCCCACGCGCAAAACAGGGAAGAACCACCTTCAAAAATATGGCAACAAAGTAATTTGGAACTGATATAGTTAGTATTAGTACGTTGGTTAAATTATTAACTAACCCGTAATAGAAACCAGGGCACCCATAATGCAATTAATCAAGTCCATGACGTTTAAATTTCGGTGCAAAAAATAGCTTAAAAATATATCATGGATATGTATACTTATAGGTCACACCGGCATACATGCATGATCAAGAGATAAGTGGACATACGATAGCGCGATACCCACGGCTCCACCACCAAAGGACGCGTTGACCGTATTAACAGCGGCTCTACATTAAGTGACATTTCATGGTCAAGTTTTTAAGCTAAATTATGACAAGTTTATAAACGCACCTAGCGGCATATTGCCATCTATTATTGGAAATTCCAAAAGTACTACCGCAGTTGAAGACCAACCAACCCCACCTACGAAACGACCAGTTGTCTATCCAGAAGTCAACAACGCGACGTAAACGTATCGACTTACCATAATGTGAATGTCCCCATCAGGGCGTACGTTGGATTTCCCATCGGTAATGGTTCCGAGCCTTTATCAAAGCGGGCGATACGAGGTCTGAGAACTATGGCCGCCATCAAAGCGGAAGTGCCACCTAAAAGATGGATGCCGGATGAACCCGCAAAGTCCACGACCCCCAGAGTTTTCAGGAAACCACGTTCCCTCCAGAGCCAACCAGCGGGAATGCAATAGATAATGGTATTCAAGAAGCTGAAGACGCAGTAGGAACTGAAGGTCATCCGCTCCGCCATAGCACCCGAGACGATGGTCGTTGCCGTGGTCGCGAAAGATAGTTGGAAGATGAATGTGGCAAACACCAGTCCTAATTGGTACGAAAAGTCTACAAAGACGTTAGTATTAGCGCGGGTATATTACCCATGTCCTCGGTATTAGCGTCGAGAAAGAAGGAACCAAATCCGCAAAATGGGTTCGTTCCGGGCCCGTCTCCGTATTGTAACCCGTATCCGAACATCCAATAGGACAATCCACCCAAAACAACGTCCACGGCGTTCTTCATCAATATATTAACTTCGTTTTTCTTAGCGACGGCTCCCGACTCCATCAAACCGAAACCTTATTAACAAAACGGCAGAAAATCATCGTCCAAAAATTCGATAAAAAGAAAGTGTCGCACGCGAGAAAACAAGATAATTATATTCTGGGAAATAAGGCGGCTGCTATTATTAGCTACCTATATATTTTTATTCCGTTTGTAGAAAGAAACATCGCCCCGTATTTGCGAAATTGACCCAAAAATGTTTATGTCAATATCTAATAACAGCGTCAGACAGTTCGAGTTTGAATGGCGCGAGAAATATTATTACACGTCTTTTTCAAAATAGGCTTAACGATTAAAAATTTAAACTTATTATTAAAATTATACTAGATGTAAAAAATCTCTAACTCAACAGTAACTAATTTAAATAAATTAATAAATTTATAATCAGTGCTGCCAACCTGTTTGCATGGTAAAGATGACGAAAGATGAGGAGAAGATCCAGGTGGCGTCATCAGACGTGACTGGATCAAGTCGTATTTCGCCGGAATGGTTTCTTCTTAGCAAAGCGGTGATCATGGCGATGATCCGATCTCTCCAGCAGTCGATCTGTTGGTCTAGAGTCTCTCTCCTCCGATGGAGAAATGCCCGAGGAGAAGGAAAACGGAAGCTTCCATCACGTCGCCGCTTTTTCGTTCCCAGAGAGAGAGAGAGAGAGAGAGAGAGAGTGAGAGAGAAAGAGTGAGAGAGAAATAAACTTTGGAGTTTTCCAGGCGTCATTTCCGTCTCAACTTAATGAAGGAATACCGGAAGTCTAAAAAAGGGAAGGATTTTGGTTAAAAGGGCATTTTCTTGACCGTAGTTGTCCAACGAATTTTTAATCTTTGAAAAACCTTGAACATGCCCATAAATTTCTACAAATAAATATACCTTATTTATAATAAAGTCTAATGACAGTAGAAACTAGTCTTGCGTAAGAAAATCAATTAGCGTGTTTTTCTTCGTAACAATACAATAAAGTACTTGTAAAAGGCAAAAAGAAAAAAACTACTTTTCTGATGTATCCCTTCGCGATACTCTTTACACGAGTTTGAAGTGTTTAACCATTACAGGCAATATTTTTCCTTATTGCTCCTCAGAGTCACGAACTTTTGTTTACGAAATAAAGTAACACGACTTAACACTTTAACAGCAGCAATAAAAAAGGGAAAGTATTAATAACTCTTTTTATTTCGATCATTAAAAATACGTGCACTGCTCCATTACATGATTTTAGGCAGTAGCAAAATATACTTAGTTAAACGTTATATCGAATACGAGCGGAGAAATTTTACGTAAGTATTAGAAATTCACCGGTGATTTATGGAGTCGAGTCGAGTGTAGTGATACCGAAAGTAGTTCATAACAAAAACGACCGTGAACATTAATAAGATTTATTTACTAATAAATATTTGTGGTATGGGACAATAAATAATAACAAGAATTTCATTAACTTATTGACAGACTGTTCATTTCAAGGTAGAGAAATCTCTATTCGTTAGTAGCCGTGAAGGCATTTCTGGGTACGACCAAATCAGCCACTTTCTTCCTCCTTAAATTTAACTTGATATTTTCTTTGACGAGGACCATCAATCCTTGTCTTTTACGAACGAATTTGGATCTTTTTTCGACGGCTTCGATGACGCGCGCGTTACCGTCGTGTTTCAAGGCGTGATCCACGTAATCTGGACCCAAGATCTCTTCTTCCATCGTCATACGAATTCCAACTGTGTATTTCAAAATCTGCAAACCCATTCCACGAATTAACTATCTTCGTTATTAACATTCGAGATGCGGATAATTCTTACGATAAGGAGTATGGCGGACGTTAAAACACTCCAAAGTATAAGAACCCCAGCCGCTGCCGCTTGGGCCAACAACATTTCGGGGTCTCCACCTAGGAACAAACCGGATCTGCGCGACAAAATGTTAATCGTATCCTAATTAGAGTAACTAAGTATGGACGGACATACCTTCCGCGCGTATAATCCTTCATGTAATCCTGTTCCGGAAATAGACCAATGGCTAATAGACCCCAAATTCCACCGACACCGTGAACGGCGAAACAATTAGTCGGGTCGTCGATATGAGCCCAATCCAAAACGGGGATGGCTAAAATAACGAATAGAGCTGCCATACCACCGACTACAATCGCTTCCCAAGGTCGAAAAATTGGAGCTCCGCCTTTTTTAACGAGAATGCGCCAATCATTTTCAATCAATTTAAAGTATATTACGTCATTTTCCATACCGGAAACTGCTACTAGCGATCCCAAAACGGCGTCAACTAACAAACCAACATCGTGTAAACCTCGTTTAGTAATAAAACTGTAAATAAGGTTGATAATTAAGGGAAATTTTGAGTTTAAAGCTGCAATCGGCGTAAGAAAAGAGTCCCTTTAAAGAATACCTGAATGCCATTCCTACGAATCCTCCCCCCATGGAAGCCATTATGGTGGTAACGGCTGCCCTACGTTACCAAAATAAATATTAAATTAACCTTTGACCCCAATCACACACACCCAAAATGAACAAGTACCTAGAGGAATACTTCCACTTATCATCGACAATTCCAAAAGTACTTCCGGCGCTGAATCCCAACCATCCCCACCTTACATACGAGGAAGGCTTAATGAACATCTCCTAAATTAGATTAATTTCAAGCCCCTACCATAGCATAAACAGTCCCAAGAGAGCGTTGGTTGGATTTCCCATGGGTAAGGGCTCTCTACCCTTATCGTATCGTCCTATCCTGGGTCCCAGTACCATGGCGCCAATCAGCCCGCAACATCCGCCAACCAAATGGACAATTCCGGACCCTCCAATGTCCACGGCGCCTAAGGTATACAAGAACCCATTTTCCCTCCACATCCAACCGGATGGTACGGCGTAAACGAAAACGTTAAATAAGGCAAAAAGGCAATACGCCGTGAATTTGCAACGTTCCGCCATGGCTCCTGATATGAAAGTACTTGAAGTAGTTGCGTACGCGAACTATAATCACGGTTGTAATGTATCTTCAGTATCGCGTAAAGTAATTAAGAGAACAAGTAGGCCTACTTGAAAAACGTATTTGGAATAAACAATTCCCATTTCTTCCTCAGAGCGAGCTTGGGTTAGAAAGTCGCCAGTCGCGAATAGGGCGTAACTAACACGTCCGAAACTGATGGCGAAACCAAATAGCCAATAACCCAAACCTCCTAAGACCACGTTGGTTGCGTTTTTAATTAAAATATTCACTTCGTTCTTGCGGGAGACCAGACCAGATTCCAATAAACCATATCCTGTACAGTAGTTTTTTTTTTAAGTTTTAATCACGTCTAAGGAACGTCTCTTTGGAGAACCCCTACCTGATTGCATGGTAAAAATTAGGAAAGAAGAAGTCAGAATCCAGACGACGTCATTGGCGTCTTTTTGCGACTTTCTTAAATACTGTTCCCGAGTTAAATTAGCCGGGTCCGGAATTAACGAACTCAAACTGGACACGGTGCTAGTGGACGTCTCCATCGCGCAATTGTCCGGGGGCTAGAGTGTCCAACTTTTACGAAGCACGCTTCTCGAGGAAATGACCAGTTTTCTCCTTTTCAAATATTCGATTTTCGCGACCAAGTTGTTGCGGGCAACAGTTGCAGTGTGGAGTGAATATGGATCGGAAAAATGTGGGATAGAAATAAAAACTATCACGCTAAGCGTTAAGTGAAGTTGCTTTTATTGAAATCTTAATGTTTATAAAAGTAACCGAGTAAATAAAGGAAGAAATAGTCTGTTTAACTTAGCCTACATTAAGTTAAAGATAAAAATAAAAATGCGTGCGTCAGTGTTTTATGCAATTTAAAATTTAAACTTGTAAGTTGTTTTAAAAAGTAGTAAAATAAAATAAAACGTTTCTGTTGGAAGGAACTTGGTTGAATAATTTTTAATATTTTCAATTGTAACTTTGGTTTTAAAAAAGAGGCAAATGTGTACAATGACATTTTATTGGAAATCGAGAGAAGGTACATGGGAAGGAGATTATGTATGCGCAAAGACTAGTTAAGTATTGACATATATTCATAAATTAAGTCAGGGAGTTTCAAACTTTTTTAATTTATTCAGATTTTATTTTAAATAAATTATAGCTCCTCATGGTCAATTTTGTCGCAAATATCTGTAAAAAAAAATTTAAAACGAAAATATTTCAATTTTCGCGCGGTTAAAATATTTTAGCCACTGCAGTGCCGCCACCTATGAATGACAAATTATAATATTACCAGATATTCCCGTACAAACTTCTTGTATGGATTCCTCTAATATTGGTTTAGTATTTCCCCTTAAATAACTTATAATATCTTCATCATAATCGGATAAAATATTTTCACACTGAATAATAATTAATTGATTTCAATTAATTTAAAATAATTACGATTAATTTAGGTAAAACTCACGTGAGATTTAAGTCCCTTATTTAATTCAGGATCAGGGACAAAATCGTATGTACTTAATTTATCCATATCTTCAGTTAATTTTAAAAGAGCTATTTTGCCAGTTTCTTTATGTTTGGCTTGAGCATAATCCTCCATTTTATCACATAATTTTTCTATAATTTCGTTTAAATGCATTTCGGAAGCCGCGTATTTAATCTAAGAATTAAAATAATTTTATTATTAAATATTTAAAATTATAAATTAATAAAAATTAAAACTAATTACTTCTGATTTTCTTTGACTACCATCAGGTTCTATTCTAAAACTTCCAACCTGTATTGTTTTTCGCGGATCCTCTTTTTCAATAGCTTGCACTATCTCTTTGACTATTTTTTGGCAGACTAAATGATGTAAATTTTAATTAATACTTATTATAATTAAATAAAATAATTATTTTTCATACCTATGCATTTTAAGTTATCTTTCTTGGACTGGGAAGACAATTGGATTGAAACGACTATTAAACTCGAAATTAAATAAAACGCGTTCATATTGTGACCCTTTAATTTAATTGTAGTTAGTGATTAGGATAATAAGTTAGTTGAGGTGCTTTTAATTCAAAAATAATCATGAGTGAAATATTATAAGCAGACGAAATTACGTGGTGAATTGTCATTGGATGAGCTAAAGCCTTACGCATTGATCCTCCTAAAATTCGGTTACGTAAACTTAACTTTGCACCGGGAACTGAGGTAGGTTGACGCCTAACCACCCTTGACAGTAGTGCAGAGTTAGGCTGAATTTATTTAAAAACAAAAGTGACATCTTAACTAAAATAAATTAGGCCTAGTTTAGTTTTTTTATAGTAATATGATAATATTTTAATATCAAAAATTTTAATTTCAAAGTTTTTCGTTATTTTTTAATATATTTTCTTTATAATTAACTAATACCGCTTATATACTCTATCAACGCAATTCTATAACTTGTAACCCATACAGTCAAACCTAACTAAGCTTTACCAACGCTACGAGATTAAGTTGAATCAGGGTATTTCGTATATCTCCCAGATTTCGCTGTTTCAGTTACCGCTTTCCGGAGAAATTATCGAAGTTTATTTATTTCTAAAATTGCCTCAGAACCGCTAGACGGGATTCAGAGATGCTCAAAACATCTACGCTCAAATGGTGGCTCAAAACCCTGATAAAATTACCTGAAAATCGTCCCTTATTGGCCTTTAAAAACAACCAAGACTTTCGCGTCACGAGGAGAAAATACCACGTGGTGAAACCGGGAAAAGTCACGCGCCAAATTCAATTCCCGCCAAATTTTGAAACTCCTAATTACGCGCGAAATGGAATTGTGGAACCGAAACCGACCAATATTGACTTCAAAACTAACGAAGAAATTGCCTTAATGAGAAACTCGTGCGCAATCGCCAGGAAAATCTTAAACCAAGTTGGAAATTACTTAAAAGTAATTATTTTCAACTTTAATTAAGTAATAGAGAGTTTAATTAAAACCTATTAACTATTTAATAGGTTGGAGTGACAACAAACGAAGTCGACGAATTAGTTAACGAACTGTGTTTAAAATACGGCGCGTATCCATCCCCTTTGAATTATCACGGTTTCCCCAAATCAGTTTGTACTTCCGTTAATAACGGTGAGTTATACCCCCGTAATGGCGGCTAACCATCATGCGCGTACCATAACTCGTACACTTCATTACACAGTGGCTTGTCACGGAATACCCGACGATAGACCGTTAGAAAATGGTGACGTCATTACAGTTGACGTCAGTGTAAGTATTTAAAAACAAAAATTAATTGGTTAAAAATAAAAGTGTCAAATTTTAGGTGTATATAAATGGGTTCCACGGCGACTGCGCGTCAACTTTCGCCATCGGTGACGTAGATGAAAATGGTCAACGTTTATTAAAGGTCACCAAAGAATCTTTGAATAAAGCCATAGAGATATGTAAACCCAATCAAAAGCTATCAGCCATTGGCAAAACAATCGAGTACGTTAAATAAAACTAGATTAAAATAGAAGTTTTTTTTTAAAATTGTAATTCGTCATAACAGGAGGTTTGCTAATGAGGAGGGCTTTGAAGTTGTGGCCTGTTTTTGTGGACACGGAATTGGACGATATTTCCACGGATTACCTGATATTCTACACTACGGTCAGTTTATTTAATTATAAATTCATCTCTGATCACGCGTTTCTTATCTATTTATTTATTTATTTTAGAAACAACTGATTACGGAGTTATGTTGGAAAGAATGGTTTTCACTATAGGTATGTCCGCTTACTTTAGCCAACAATATTCACGTTGTTCCTTTTTCAATTCCTGTTTATTGATTTGGTATTATTGACTTTCTAACCTATAATTTTAACCAGAGAATATTTCCCCACATTTATTTACTATTTTGGAATACTAATAACAAACAAACACGTGAAAATATTTCTTTAAATTAATTTCAAAGTCGGACATCCATTTTGTTTGCAGAGCCAATTTTGAGTGAAGGCGGTGGTGAGGTTAATATCTTGGAAGACGGTTGGACGGCAGTGACAACGGACGGTTGCCGGACTGCCCAATACGAACAGACGCTTTTAATTACTAATAAAGGTGTCGAAATTCTAACTTTGTAAATAGATATTTAATTATACAAAAGATAAATAAAATAAAAAAAAACAATTTAGAGATCTCCTGTGAGAAAGAACACGCAATTTTATTTATTAGACCCTAGAACTTACTTATTCGATACTAATTAAATTTAAAACACAGTAAAAATTAAAACGATTAGTATTAATTGAAAGCAATTTCGAGTTGCCCTTTTTTAACGCCATCTATATCTGGAGAAAAAGGTCGAGAGAGAGAGAGCGATGGGTTTGGAAGAAGGCAGAGAGCAGGGAGAGCAGCGCTAGACGACTAGTCTCGGTGGTTGTTGGCCCTTTTGGGAAAGCTTTCACTTTGGCTTAGATACGGACGGGGAAGGGAGCTTAACTAAGTCTTCGGGACTTTAAACTCGTATAAAGTGGGAGTGTGTTTGTTAGAACGCGACGTTTTTCAAGTGCTTTTCTGACTGAGTGACTTTTTCCAAAAAGGTGCTCTTGTTTGTTTTCAACCGGAGAAAAATGAATCGACTCATTAAGACGACGCCGTAAATAACCCAACAGGATCACGTGACTGGTAACGTCATCAATTAAATAATTATTATTGTCCAATCATCATTCGTTCGTAAATATTAAATTTATTTCCCAATTCGCACGTGCGTTAATTGATAAGCGAGTAATGGTTTATTTATTGTAACAGTTTTCCCGCCTTTTTAACCACATATGATTGGAAAATTTGGCGCGAGATAAAGTATTTGCACGCGCTTCTTTTTTTTCGGGGAATTTTGGCGCGAGATAAAATGTTTCGCGCGCGTTTTGATAATCTTTTTTTTTTTTTTTGCTCGGTGTAATTTTGGCGCGAGGAGCTGGAATCAAAATATGTTTGTACAATTCCACGCTGAGCGCGAGCTATTTAATTCATTTTTTCACTGATTAAAGTAAAGTTTCAACTAGCGCGTGAGTTTAATCAAAATACAATATATATTAACGAGTAATATTTCACAAATTTACGTAAAATAACAGATTATTGAAGGTTAAATTTCGTCTAGTGAAAAACAGCAAGTGGGTGGTGGAATTTTTCTCGGTCTTTTACTCTGTGAAGAGAAAACGCGTGAAGCCAAAAAATAAGGGAGGTGAAGCGTGATTTAAAAAAAAAAACTTGGTGGTGGTGGTGAGGTTGGTAAGGTGGTAGTGTTATCCATTCCAGGACCGTGGGAAAGCTAGGAGCTTTGGAAGGTGTGGCGGGCCAACTTAGCTAGCGGGCTCATGGACCATAAAAAAAATATACATAGGAGACCTTTAAAAAAAATGCGTGCTATCTCATCAAAGCGCGTGCAGAGATTAGACTCAGGGGGGAGGGGGTGCAAAAAATATATATATTTTTTTTTTATTATTAAAATGCCTTACGGCCATATTTTTCCATCGACAATATCAGAAATAAATTAATTGGAAGTTACGTTAGTGGTTAAAGGATAATAGTAACTAGTAGGTCAGGTGGTTTGGTTGAAAAATCAATAGATCGTCTTAAAAGTGTTCCGGAATAACACGGGCGTGCGTTTCTTAAATTTCGGTTTAATTTATTTCTGTAGATACAGGTTCTCTCAAACTTTTTTCTCTAATTGCCAAGCCAGTCTCTATATTTTTCATGTGATTCTTTTTAATGAGATAATTTTTTTTTCATCGCATTTTGGGAGGGGGGATCGGACCCAGACCGTCGTCCGTCTTTCGCAATCTTATAACGCTAATTAATTCCAATATAAAGTATATAGAAAATTTGTCCATTTTAAGATCGCGTCTGGCTATACGTCGTATCATTCTAGAAATTCCTATAAATTCTATCAAGCGCTTTCAATATACCGGTTAAACCTTTATAGAACATTACAGGTGGTATGAACTAAATAGAGAAATAGCGGGTGTTAGTAAGGCGAGTTATTGAGACGTACGGTGAAATAGTTCAGACTGCCGGTTGTCGATTAGACGACGAGAGCCGAAATTTTAAATTAATTATAAGGTGGTATATAATATATACTTATTATATACATCCATGCGAGTCCAATTAAAATAAAATTGTTAAAATTTTACTAAGGCTTAAGAATAAGACGGGGAGGGGCTAAAGATTTTGACGAAAAAGAAGACTGGTTCGAAAGTGATTTAAGATGAAAATATAAAAATAAATAAATTATAATAAATTTGGCGCGGTTGAAAGTCAAGGATCGTTTGTTGTCGGGCGCTTTTTCATTCCCCGGGCGCGATAATAGTCATCTTCGGAAAAAGGATGGAATACTCGCCATAAATCTTAAGATTTTCTATAAGATTGAAACGCGTCTGCCGTCTTTTTGGCAAGTATTAGACCCCTCGAGTCTCGTGAAAAATCGCGCGCGCCTTTTTCGCGTACAACGCTATTATTTAAAACAAGCGCGCGCGCGCGATTTTTGGCGGGTAAATTCGAGATGCTCGATAAGCACGTGCAAGGCGAATCGACAATCGATTCCCCCCTCCCCTCCCCCTTCTTTCCCGGTTTCGCCCCGACACCTCTTAGCTTATAGGTCACGTGACAAGATTATCTCGGCGTTAAAATTCCGTTAACAAGATGAAATTTCGGCCTATTTTTAGGCTACTGATTAAGGTTTTATTAATCGGGGAAGATAATATGGACGTTGCTTACGAGCCAAAAACATTAGTATTTATCAAGTGACCTAGCGCATCAGTCCCTATATAGTTTTTCGCGCCAAAACGGGTCCAAGGATGGATAATATATACATAGTTTACAGGCGTGGAGGATTCATACCATTTGCACATGGAGACCTGGCAACTTTGAGTGTAAAATAGCAAACGATTTTACACTCTAAGTCGCTTGGTCTCCTGGTGTTAATGGTAGGAATCCTCTACGCCTGTAAACTATGTATCGAAGAATATTTTTCGGGCTCAAATTACTTTCTAGGAAGTTTCAAATTATTTTCGAATCTCTCCTCCTCCTTTCTTTCTCTCTCTCTCTTATAGTCTATAGCATAATTAGGTTCACGGCGAAAGAAGAAGAAGAAAAAAATCACCGAATTTTCCGCCAAAATGGCGGCCATGCTCGCGCTAAAATTAATACAACTTCCTCCCCCCCCCTTCTTTTACTTTTAAAAAGTAAAATCCCAAAAAAAAAAAAATATATATATAGGCCCATATAAAAACCACGCGCCAAAAGAGGAAGGGGATGAAAATTGAAGTTATATTAAAAAGCGCGGGAAAATAGGGGGCGGGAAATTTCAAGCCGAAAAAAAAAATATCGAGGGAGAATAAAATATATATAGAGAAAAAAGAAGAAAAAAAAGTTTGGCGGATTTTTCTCTCTTTTCCCACGAAGCACGAGCGAGATAAACCACGCCTACTAAAGTCGCGTTCGTATCAAGAGTCTCCGAAAGCAGCACAGTTAACTCTATTCCATTTAAAGTGCGGTGAAATTCGGTTTTGACTTGGATAAAACAGAGTAAATTTGAATAGAAAAATAGTCATTTCACAGGCACTTTAAAATTAAAACACGCGCACGACTGCGCGAGATATTTTTTTTTAAAGAAAGGGCCTCTTTTAGTTTTATTAACTTTTATTTCAATCCGGACTCGCCTTCAGACTGGCTTCCACGAAAAACGAAAGCGCGTGCGTTTTTCCCGGGTTTTTTTCTTTTTTATTTGGGCGCAAAAAAAAAAGAACTTTAACCACCTCGTGACGCTGTTCGACCGTGCGTGAGAAAAGTAGCGCGAGATTGTCCCACGCGCGTTTATATATGGCGGGAAATTAATATTAGCCGAACAAAATTAAAATACAAGCTTTTAACCAAACGCTAGAAATTGTAATACTGTTCTTAGAAATCTTCCAATCCTCTCAAAGACTACAATAGCGTTTTTAATCGCTTCCTCGGGACTAAAAGACTATAATGAAGTTTATAAATAAATATAAAACTTGACTTTTAAAGTAAAAAAAATCAAACCTAGATTCGTTCTATGGTGTTTAAAAAAAATGCCGTAAAAAAAGGGAATGTTTTTTGAAAATGTCTTCTTAGAAAGTTTTTTTTTTTTTCGCTGTCTAAAACCTATCTAGGAATCTAAAGCCGGGGAAATTTTCGGGGTATTACAGAATCCAATAAAAAAAAAAGTTGAACTGATGATAAAAAAAAATGTAGCCGTCTATTTCTGGATGAAGCTTCGTTGCGAGAAGCACCATGGCGACCAAAAAACGAAAAAAAAAGAAGAAAAAAAAATGGCGAAATAGGGGGAGGCGCGAATAAAGCACGAACTCGGCCTCCCCCTCTTCCCGCCCTCCAGTCTTCTCTCTTTCCCGCTTTTTTTTTAAGATTTTTTTCTTCTTATTTCTCGCGCCAGCACGCGTTCTTTTGCGCCAAAATCAAGAGGGGATGGATAATAGTTTAGCTTCCTTCTTAATTACCCTAATTATCTTACGTTGATTGTTTATACGGTTGTCGTGGGTCTGGGAAAACACGGAAAAGCCAAGAAGTTTTAAGCATAGATAGGCCCAAATGGTTAAGAGAATTTTAAAAATTGAAAATGAGCCTAAAGGTCAGAGGGAAGATATTGAGGGCATTTAATGATAGCTCAAATAGGTTACGGAATTTTGCTAATTGGCCTAAAAATCAGGGAAAGTTCTGATAATTTAATTATCCTTTAGAAAATTGGCGAATTTTGTATCAATTCTCGGGGAAAAATTCACTTTAAAATGTGAGAAATTTCTGGGATCATTAGGACGAGTATCCCTCCCCTCGTCTTCCAGCATCCCCGGGTTTTTTCCCGCCAACCTTTTTCTAGCTAAGAGAAACCTGTACATCGAAAGCACGTGATGCACGCGCTAAGGAGAAAAGGAGACTAGAGAGTTGGAGGGAGGAAGGATCGAGCTTTAGGAAAGCTGAAGTAGGGAGGTCACCCTCTCCGCCTCCTCCCCTCCCCCCTCTCATCTCGTCGCTCGCGCTGCAAAAGCGCGCTCGTTTTGCACGCACTGCGGAGAAGAGTATCGACGGCGTGCTGGCCCTAAAGCCTACGGTAAAAACGAAAAAAAAAGGCGAAAAAAAAAAAAAGAAATTTTGGCGCGGTAGAAAGGGCGGGAAAAAACCGGGGAGGGGGGAAAGAAAGATTGGAAAAATAGTTCTTTGCTAGCTCGCGATGCTTCCTAACTCGCCGCTCGCTTTGCTCGTGTTCGCGCACGCCCGATTCTCAAGGAGAAATACTTAAGATTTAAAGAGAGTATAAAATTACCGAATCAATTAACAAGTCATCATTTTTGGTACTTTATCAGAATATAATTCAATTTACGTTCTACTCCCTTTAATCATTTGATGACTTTTAGATTGTTTTATTACCAGTTAATTAAATAAATTTTAATTATTTAAAAATGAATTTAAACTGCCAAGGGATTTACCAATAACGCGAGTTTACAAAATTTCTATTGTATTTTCTATGAATGAATGAATGAATGGTTTATTGACCCTTTTGTTTACAAATCCCTTTTGGAACAGGGAGGAACCCACTAACGTGGGTTCACAGGTCCGAAAAAAAACATTAAATGTAATACAATAAAATAAAACACTAAATTAAACTTATTACTATGGCGCCTGTAGAAATGTTTAACCCGCAAGACTCGGGTGTTCAGGGTGAAGCTCGTTTCCAGGGGAATCGACCTAAGCTTAATTTCTATGGCCCCTGTAGAAGTGTCACCCTCAATACATATTCTATACAATCACAAATATTTCTTCAATCAAATTAAATATTAGCATTAATATTAAATATTTATATATTCTAGAGCCAGCAAAACTTTAGTTTTTCCTATAACTTTTCCAAAAATTCAAAGTTGTTGAAAAGTCGAGTTGCGTTGTTTTGTTTAAAGTTCTTTGGCGGGAAATACATGAATATATTTGTTGAGATAGAGAGAGAGAGAGGCGGGAGTTCGTTCAGTGGAAGGAATCCATACAAACAGGTGCTAAATTTACGGTTCCTTTTAAATAAATACAGGGACTGACTTCTTTCTATTCATATCCATCCGTTTCTTTGATAAAACGGTTTTCAATAAAATCATAATATGTAATAAATTGAATTAGTAATACTTAATAATAACTTGGGTAATATTTCTAATGAACATTGTAAATTACGGGTTAATTAAGGCTAGAGAATGGATTTTTTTACGTATATGTATCTCTCTCTCTTACTCCCTGCCCCGTTATAAACGTCGAAACGGTGGTCAATGGCTCCCATAGAAACTAGCCAATGACCAATAGATATACTAACGAAAAAAAAGGGAGTTTCGGACGCCAACATCCAATATATTGCAATCCCCCTTGACCTCAGCCTGGACCATCCGGATATCCAAAAAAAAAAGAAAAAAAAAAGAAATTTGGAGTTTCTCCTTCCCCCCCACTCCTTCTCCCGCCCTTTAGCCATTATTTCCCGCGCTTTTTTTATTTTTTACTTTTTTTTTCGCTGTTGCCCCTTTTGTCTCTAGCCTATCGGAGGATTCGTCGCGCGCTATGACGTCAGTGGCGCGCCAAAAATCAATAGTAGCGCGTGCGGCGCGAGCAACTAAACGAGAGAAGATAGAAAAAGCGCGGGAACTAAAAAAAAAAAAAAAGAAAAATAAGAAAAAAAAGGGCCAGCTCAATTTTTGGAATTTTTTTCGCTCTCTTTTCTCTTTAATAGAGAGGTTAAGAAAAATATATTGCAGCCTCGTGAACCACCACTGGAACATGTCACTTTAGTTTTTTTAAAAAAAATTACTTAACCTGACTAATTTTCTTTGGAGGATTTAAGCCCTTTTTTGGGCAATTTTTTTTATATAAGTTTGAAAGAGGGTACTACACCAAGGGCTTAAAACTACTTTCCTATAAGGTTTAACATTGAGTATTCATCCGCCTTAGCCTTCCTCTATCTTATCAAGCGCTTTTGCACATGACTAAAAAAAATAGTAAAAAATAAAAAACACTCCATCCTCTATTGGCTATGATTGGATAGTAGAGACGAAGAGATGCTGTACTTCTACGGCAATTTTCCTTCTGATAAACTTTCACCGCTCCCTTCCCCCACTCCCCCTTTATACGAAGAGACCCAAAGTTAACTTTAAACATTCTTAACAAAGACAATCTAATTAATTACTAAGACTTTAGTCCCCCCCTACCCCATTGACAAAAATAACAAACATTAGGGCAAAAGAACTCGGATTAAAATTTCCCAAGTTTAGTTTGAACGTCAACGTTTTTGAATTTCCTTTGAAAAACGAGATATCGTGCGTTGAGCGCGTGCACTGAGCGCGTGATAAGTAAAAACATAAAGGGGGGAGGGGAGGGGTCCGCGCGCCAAAAAAACATAAAACGCACGTGCAAGTAACGCGCCTTTTTTCCCCCCACGTTTTTCCCGCATTATTTGGAAATATTTTGGAAATTCGCCAACTTCAAAAAATTCGAGGGAAAAATTTTCAAATAATAATAAAAAAAAATATATTTTTTGAAGGAAAATATTAACTCGAGAAAAAATTCACCACCTACGTACGTTTTTAATATCGAAACTTTTCTTACTTTTAAATTAAAAATTGTAAATAAAAAATAAAATTGAAATAACCAGTGGTTTTTCTCAAATATATAAATTTTTTCCTCACTAATTTTATTAAGGGTATGTCTATTGAGATTGTTTTAATTAATTTTCACGGGATGATTGAATATCTTCATGCAGAATGCGGAACTTTTGTATTTGTATTTGTTTTTTTTTTTCTTTCGGTGGGCGAGGGAACGCGCGCGCTCCAAAATCGCGAGAATAGAAAAATAGTACGCGCCAAAAGCGTGTTACCATGGAAACCGCGCGACTCCTAGGAAGGGAGGAAAAGGGGGGGGGGAAACGCGCGAGAAAATCAACCCTCTTTCCCTCCCTCCGTTTCAAATGACCTATAAGCAATCTTGAAAGTATTTAAATTAACTTATTTCTAAATATCAGAAAAGATAAAGGAGAATTTGTTTTTTTTTATCCAAGTATCAAAATTCAAAATATCAATTTTGAAATAAGTAATTTTTTTGCTTCTTCCTCAAAACGTATTTCACAAATCTTAATTGTTAATTCCATTACCAAATAACTCGGTCTCTCTTTTTCCCCAAGAAATAAAATGAAAATACAGAGTATTTAATTATTGGAAACGATCTAATTAGCCTTTTTCTTAATTTCTCCAACAACCCTTTTAGCTAAATTACAAGTTGGGAAAACCAAAATATTACCTCTCCGAGTCAAGACGACTACTTACAAACTTATTTACCCAGATATGGAAATGTTTCTTAAGTTAAAATTTATGAAATATTAAAGCAGTGTACAAAGCATATCAGACGACATTTTACATCCAATAATGATATACTTGTACACATTAAAATCATCCGATGGGGGAAAAACGGGAAATGAAGAGATAAAACTTTGGAGGGATATTACCTTTACGTGTTTGTAAAGGCCCAATTTTCTACTCCTTAACTGTATGCCCTCTATGTTCAAAGCCATATTCACAACAGGGTTGCCATGTAAACACTATCCTCTCGTTTCATCTCAACGATTTTCTTAGTTTGTCAACATGACTGTTAACGTTACATAACACCAAAGCTTATTTGTGGCTACAAACACTGAAAGTAAATGCGTACCATAAAAAGCATGAAAACATGAAGCTATTATCCGATTACGATCAGACCTTTCACTGGTCTGGGCTGCGTTCAGCAGAGCTCACCAAAAAAGACAGCGGATTTTGGAAATGTTTACCGGTGAGGTCTGTCGTCATAGCTTTTCTCCGGTCATCGGCGATTTATAAATGACGCTAGCGCAATAAAGCGTGCAAGGTACCAAGGTTTAACAAAAATTGTATGATAACATATTTATAGAGATAGATAACAACTTTTATAATTAAAATTAGAAACTAACATATCTCTTAAAATTCTCGCGTGATCAACTGGTTTCACGCCAATTAAATAGCTATAGTCCCATAGAGCTATTTGTATTAATTCCTCCATGGTTTTTTCGCGTCACGTTATTCAAAAAGCCGACTATTTTCTTTGAAGACCGCGCTAGCTCAGCGCGAACCACCGTGACGTCAAAATTTAGGACACTGCTATCAGCGCTGGGCTCTGCTGAACGCGGCCCAGATTTCCACCATGATTATAAAATCTAAGCCTAATTATTTAAAAGCGTATTTAACTTTCGGCTCACTCTGAACCGTTAATGTCTCTGCATTACAGAAACGAAAACCATACCCAAGCGTTTACTTTTTGGTTCACTAGGCCTATTGACAAATAAAAGTTCATTCGACCAACATAGTAGCGTTGTGCTTGTATTCACTTTAGAAAGGATTATGCTGTAAAGAGATGTAGTATAGCTTAAGTAATATATAAACATCTATTTTAAATAATAATATTAAAAACAATCTTTGGAATATCAAAATGAAATAGAGCTTTAAAGCTACAAAAGTACTAAATGCATCATAATTACGAAAAATATTTCCACATATTCACTTTATATTAAGGATAAAGGGAATATTATGGTTCTGTAGGATTTCTTTACACACCAAAACAAAACGAACTTCTAACGCAGCGCACTACTGTAACAACGGACGGACACACACAGACAAAAACATAGACTGCTTTTTAACTCTTTCCGTATTAATTTTGAATTGAGAAACAAGATTATCTTAAATATTAAAATAAATATAATTAATATTTAATATTTTCTTCGTCAGTTATTCGCCTTATTGAACGTTACATCGTTTTTAAAAAGAACAATTAAACATTCTTGAGAGACTTGACTAATATTGGCGTTTGAAATGAAGCATACGCCGGTTGCTTCGCTTTACTCAAATAGGTAGTATATAAGGGTGTCGAACTACAGCTAAAAGCAAGAACAACCGCAATTGCGAAAACCTATCGTGGACAACCCACCCTAGGGAGGCTAGACGTTTCTCGTAACCCTAGCTGATCGCCGCGAATGTCTTAAACCCAACGATGACGATGGAGTAGAAGCCAGGTGTGCAGACTGGTGTCCATGTGGGATGGATAAAAACAAAGACCAGAAGATGGTGGTGTAGAAGCCAGGTGTACAGACTGGTGTCCATGTGGGATGGACAAAAACAAAGACCAGAAGATGGTGGTGTAGAAGCCAGATGTACAGACTGGTGTCCATGTGGGATGGACAATGACCAGAAGATGGTGGTGTTAGAAGCCAGTATGTACAGACTGGTGTCCAAGTGGAATGGACCGAAACAAAGACCAGAAGATGGTGGTGATTAGAAGCCAGTATGTACAGACTGGTGTCCAAGTGGAATGGACCGAAACAAAGACCAGAAGATGGTGGTGATTAGAAGCCAGTATGTACAAACTGGTGTCCAAGTGGGATGGACAAAGACCAGAAGATGGTGGTGATTAGAAGCCAGTATGTACAGACTGGTGTCCAAGTGGAATGGACGTAGACCAGAAGATGGTGGTGATTAGAAGCCAGTAAGTACAGACTGGTGTCCGTGTGGGATGGACAAAGACCAGAAGATGGTGGTGTGAGAACTCAAGTAGAGGAGCCATTTCCGAACCTGTGAAAGCAGTTCGGAAATGGCGAACACGTTTGCTCCGATTTGGAAACTGCGAACGCGGTCACGTGGGTGTAACAACAGACACACACACAAACACAGACACAAACACACACACAAACACACACACAAACACACAAACAGACACACATGATCGTTACAGAACCTCTCCGTGACATACGTCACTCGGAGAGGTAAAAACCCATGTACTTTATAAAAGATTTTTTTTTTTTTTAATCCCTGGAAAAGTATTCAATCTAGACTAGCCCATGTCCACTAATTGTCCACTCGGCCGAAATTTATATTTTCTCCCCCCCCCCTCTATTAGTCTAAAGGTCATCTCACGAGCCAATTTCTCTCCCCCCTCTCCCCTTCCTTCACGCGAATGCTTATTATCGACGAGCGCGCGCTGCCAGGGTCGGATACTTTCACTTTAACAATATCTACCTTACGATATATATGATTTTACTGGGTAGTGTCCGATCCCTCGTTGCGCGAGATCCTTTTTGGCGCGCTTTTGATCAAGGCGGGCTCGAAAAGGCGGGAAGAGTTGTTAGTTTCCTTCCATCGCTGCGCGAGTAATCGGCACGTGCTGTGAGGTCACACTCGGGAAAGTTTAATTTTTTATTCTTATTAAGAATATTTTTAACGTTAGACCGCTTATCGTTCAGTTTAGTCGCGGACCGCAAAGCCAGTACGTGTAAAGTCTATGGTAGGAAATCAATTTCTATTACTAGTAAGTTTCGCGAGGTGGTACCCATTTTCCCGCCTTAAATTTGGCGCGGTTTTAAAGGGAAAGTCGCGGCAGTTTTGCATTGTTCAAACCCCCACTCTTTATATATTTTTAGATGAAATTCGCCATAAAAATCGTGGGAAATTATCAATGAAGCCCAAGGGTGTTATTTAAAACCGGACTAATTATTAAGTATAATTAAAACACGATCATGAAGGACTTGGAAGAAGATCCAACCAGAGTTTGTTCCGTTTGCGAAGAACAGTTCACGGAAGTGACGGAATTCGAACGCCATTTGCTTCAACATAATTTGTACTTGTGTCCCTCGTGCGAAAGGTGTTTCAAGTACAAAAGAAGTTACCAAAACCATCGTTTCCTGTGCGAGGACGGCATCTCAAAGGTGACGAAACCAAAATCAGCCACGCGCAATAAACCCTATAACCTAAGTAATGGTTCCGCCAAGAAAATTGTAAATAGTCAAGAAAGTTCCGTTGTTAAAGACATTGTTAAAAAGAACAGTAAGACAGACGATGATATTACAGAAACGACGAGTAATCAAGAACAACACGAGGACAGTACGAACAGCGAGCATTGCCAACTCTCCAATAACGCAGCTGCTCCTCAGATCAAAACTGAAGAACCGGAAACAGAAACTACTCCAACTCCACCGCCAATTCGCGACGAACCATCCCCTAAGCTGTCCGAACACCAATTACCCGCCAAAAAACGCAAAACGGTCACCTTGGACGAACCCGAAACGGACAATACAATTCAAGCGCATCAACCAATGACGAACGATTGCGATCTCAGAACTCTAGCTTTAGCCGCCGCGTCCGTCAGTCCTCATAGCAAGCTAATCATCGAATCATTAAAGAAAAACAACGAATCAGAATCAACCAATAGGTCCGGCGTCTCTTCCCCGGCTTCCAATGTCTCTTACAAATCCATCGAGACAAATACCGCCGCGACTTCCACCAAAGATAAAATTCACCACCACCATCATCGTCATCGCGCGTCGCAGGAATTAAAAGTTCAACAACAGGCACCGCAACCACCGGAAATTGTCAGGGAAGTAGCGGAAACGAGTCATCATCGTTCTACTTTCACGCCCCAATTCATGTTGCCCAGCGCCTTCGTCCCCCCTAATGGAAACCCACGCGAACCCGCATTTACTTGGCAAGGAATCGAGATTCAATCCGAAACGAACATTATCGCTCGCATGGATGGCTATAATCCGGCAACGGAACAACATTACGTTTTGTACAAGTGTTGCATTTGCAGCAACGCCTTTCCTAATTTGCAATTAATGGTTTCGCATTTGGGGATACACGGAAGGGGTCCTAAAGAACACGGTTGCGAAAAATGCGGGGCCGTCTTCAAATGGAGGAGTCAATTGGAAGTTCACGAACAGGTAAGATTTCCCTCGGAGTACCCCCTCCCCCCTAGTTGCGGTCCATAAAAATAACATTTAAAAATTCAGGTTCATATGGTAATGGACAATATGGCGTTGTCACGTGCCAGCTCCCTTTTGTCACCGACACCACGTGCCATCGTCGAAATCGAAGAAGCCCCACGTGATTTCTCGTGTTCCAAAAATTCCACCGCCAAGAACAACTTTGTTAGCTATCCATCCATACCAACCTCGCCATTTTTTCCGGTTGTCTTTCCAAGCAACAATTACTCGCCGCCAAGTACCAACCACCCCGAAAATAACAACAAGACCCAAAGCCAACCGCGATCGAACGAAAGTATCCCCGCGACAACTTCCGAAAAGCTAAACAACCATAGAAACCAAGCTTCATTCCAATGCAATTATTGCACGAAGCGTTTTGATCGTCTATTTTCTATGCAACGTCACGAACGAATTCATACGGGTGTTAAGCCTTGTTTCTGTAAACAATGTGGGCGTGGTTTCAGCGAAAGACGGAACCTACGTCATCACGTCATTAGGTTCCATTCTGACGCTACGCAAAGAGAGGGTGGAGGTCGCCGGTCCAAGAAATCCAGCAAAAACAGAAACCCGAGTCATAAGTTGGTGTCCTTCTTAAAGGTAAATGTCCCCCCGTTGAAGGCATCCATGTATTTAAAATATTACTTTAAACTTAAAAACTATTTTTTTTTTAGAAAACCGCGGTCAGGATACTCAATACTATGGAACAGAGCAAGTACGGGATACCGGACCCTTTCGAGCAAGTTTTGATGGACAAAAGTTTACCGGAGGATGGACAAGTCTTACACGAAGTAACTCCAACAACCGATGAACAGTCATCGCAGGATGTCCCCTTATCCTTATTAGTCCCCAAAGCGAAACTACGCCAAACTGAAGAAGAACAAGATAAACTTGATGGACGGAAACCGCGAGAGGACATATCGGAATCGGAAACGTTCATGGAGGTGGAAGTCGATCCTGATTTGATGATGGGCGGAGGCAATGATAAGAGTAACGATGATGATAAGTTACCGCGAGAAGAGGTGACCATCGTGATCCCGACGGAGGTGATTGGTAATGGAAGGGAATCGGATTCGTCCCTACCAGAACTGAGGAATAGTCAAAGAGAAGTCTTGAGGGATCCAAAGAGGTCACTGATTGGTAGCCGGAGGAAAGGGAGGCCATTTCGATACGCCCCTTCGTCGCAATGTTCTTCCCAAAATGGTTCCGAGGAGCTGGATATCAATACCAACAGCCACGGAAGCGTCCATACTAATCCCACGCCACCATTGACGATTGTTAAAGAGGAAATCGATCCAGGATTGGATGACAACAGCAATTTTTGTTGCCAATTTCCGTTTAATTTATCAGGTAGGTTTCCGCTTGCACAATTGCTAATATCTTCGCGAGACTAATTAACTTCTCTCGATCGAAGAAGGCAAGGAAAATTCGGAAGACAGTCTGCAAAAATATGGATTTCCCGGTGAGACGAGTTCCCAATTCAAAGCGAGACTTCGAGGACACGGAACCTTCTTTTCCAATTACAATCCCAGGTAATTATCAATTAATTTTCGAACTCTCTGGAGCGTTATTAGTTTCGCGTTAGAGTTTTTTTCGAATTAACATGAAAACAATGATCCATTGTCACGCTCTTAAGACTTGGTGTGGTTAACAGTCCAGTTATTCGATCGGAGGCTTGCCGCCCACAAATCGGACCGGATGGGAAATACGTCTATCCTTGCTCCTACTGTTTCAAGACGTTCTGTTCCACATCGGACCTCAATCGACACATGGACTTCCACGAAGGTACAACACATTGAAGCAAACATTCACAAAAAGCCCAAGCACTTTTTACACGTTCACGTCGACCTTAACACCAAATGTTCAGATTTCACACTCTTTAGGCTAATAACATTCACATCATTTTAATTATAAATAATATTATTTCTTAGTTTAATTTTAAAGCGTTTAAAATTAATTTTCGTTGGCAGATGTCCGACCATTTAAATGTCCGTATTGCAACTATTACAGTCGAACAAACAGCCAGCTCAAAGTACACACTATGCGCCACGAAGGTACAATTTTGGCTACCTCCGCGTAAATATTGCAATTTAATTGCTAAATTTTCAATTATCGCAGGTATTAAACAGTTCCTATGTTCATTATGCAATTACAACGGCGTGACGCAATCGGATCTCAATCGTCATTGCAAAACGCGAACGCACGTATTGCGAGCGCGTAATTGTTGCCTGACTTGCGGAGTCGGTTTCTACACGCGGACGCTATTGGAGGAACACTTAAGGTTGGTCAATCATTGCGCCTTGGACTACGGTCTTATCAAGAAAGAGAGAGACGAATGTCTACACGAATCTGATTTGGCCGAAGTCAGGGAAATATCCGATTCTGACCCCTTGACCGCCGAGAATTCAAATTCCAACGAAACAAACAACAACGATTACGGATTCCATAGTAAACAAATAGACGATGGTGGCCCACCTGAACAGGACATTCCATTGTATTTGGGACAAAATCCTTCCAATACCACCGTAATGGTTTAGCCGCCATTGACCCCTGAAGGTCACCAGTTTCGTTAAATAACTTTTGGAAAATTTCAGCCTAATATAACTTTAAAATAAATGCATTATTCAATAGAAAATGCGTCCCTTCTTAGGTTGCGAGTGTATAGATTATCTAGAGCTGCCGCCAAAAGTTATTTAACTTTAATAATATAGTGTTTGAGTGTCTTGAAAGCCCTATCTTCCAAGACCCTCAAAGACTATAGTAGTTAATAAATAAATGTATTATAAAATTGTTGACCAAGTTCCTAGACATTTGATGTTTAAAGAAAAAACAAAGGGAGTAGAATTATTAAAATACGATGGAGTGATTAATGATTGGTAACTAATTATTGTAATTAAAAATAATTATAGAAGATAATGTATAGTGAAAATAAAAAATATTCCCTAGAGCTAAAACCCAATAACTGCCAAGCTTTCAATATAAATAGTTACGTGGTTTTCGCTCTAAATTTGTTGTTAAGAGTATATTATACGTTTGTTCAAGTTTAAAGTAATATTTTTCATTTTTTTCCCCTTAGTTTTTGTGTAAAAGCAACTTAAATCATGAGTTTAACAATTATCTCCCCCCCCCCCTTTGTTAAAATCCCCCCAAAATTTAAGTAATTTACTTAAAACAAAATACCATCTTTTTCATCTCATCAAATTTTTGTAATTATTTCCAAAAAGAATTCAATTTATGTTATTAAAACATTTATTCCAAGTTTGTTAAATATTCTTTTATTAATTACAATTTAAGAAAAAAATAATCTAAATAAAAAACAACAAACAGAAACAAATAATAACTAAATAAACATCAAAATCCAAACTTTACAACAAAGTCGGGAATTTTTCTTCTAAATTGTCATGGATTTATTTTTCATTACGATGGCTCAATTTAATTTCAGCTCCCTGGATGAGTATTCGTGGCGAGGATTTTCTTCCAAGTACTTCTTAAGGTACGTGCAGGACACAATCATTTTGAGATCTTCTTTAACCACGTGATCAAAAGCTGCCTTTAATGGTGAAGGTCATAATTGGTAAGTTTGAAACCTTGATGACTGCAATATCCCCCTCTATGATAAAAGCTTTCTGAATTCTGATTTAACTCCATTGATTTCCCTAATGTTTCACACCATTTCAATGGTTTCCCTACTGATTTCGTCCCATTGATGTTCCAGATAAAATACCTGAAATCTACCTGATTTGACTATTCTTGCAAAACTTCTGAATTCGATTTCAAATACACTCAATATCTCTGCCTGGTATTATAGCATTTTCACTGGCATTCCTACTGATTTGGATCCACTGATCTTCCTGAGTCCTGACTTTGGTGTTTTCAAACCTAACCCGACATAATCTTTCCATATCACTGAACTCAACCTTCCTGACATCTCTATCCCCTGTTTAGACACTGATAAGCACCTCTGCCCATGATAAGTAATTTGAATTTGCGCATCAAGTTCAGAAGTTGAACTTCAAACTCACTTCAGCCAAAATCTTGGCTAATCCTTTTCCTCTTAAACTTTCGGGTACTTCAGTGTGCCACAAATCAATGGTTTTATTGCCGATATTTTCATATTGCAGTCTCGCTTTCGCTATAAACGTCAGTTGGCAATGGCAACAACATCAGGGAGGGCAAAAATTTGAAAAATTAGCGCCTTAAACGGTAGATGGATGGACTTGAAACTCACTTTTGCCTAGTGCTATGACAAATTCTTTCTTCTTGGCATCATGGACCACATCGGTGAATTCGTGGGCCGAGGCAGACATATAACGGCAGGACATAAACAATGGTGACTTTTCATAAATGCTTTTCAAATTCTTGATGGTGTTACCAGTACTTGATGTCCGCTTGCAGACGACGGACAACGCCATTTGTGGAAGGGAGGCAATGCGAGAACAAGCTTGTTACTGGCCAAGAAATCAATATATCAAAGGATAGTCCAACTTGAGATGGCGACGGGCGAGATATAGGGCTCCAATCGCCTTTGGTTATGGTCAAGAGTTACAGTGACGTTGAACCAGTCCAGAATTGACGCCAACCACGGTTAAAAATAGAACTTTGAATGAACGCTGTCGGTTCTTATGGGTCCTTGTTTTTCTTCTTGGAAGTTTTTTAATGACTGCGCGGCAATGAACAGAAATTAAGTGTATATAAGATAAGATTTGTTTTTTAATCTTCTCGTTGATTTGGTTCAGTTTGTAGATGGCAGTAGTCTCGCTGGTTAAATTTTTCCTTTCAAGTTTGCCGCTTCATAGATGGCCAAAAGCGTTTCGAGCAAATGTCGCCTTCGGGTTCTAGGCAGCCAGTTTGAAATAGCCAAAATTTGGGTTCATATGGCAAAAGTGCACCACTTATGGTTGGTTTCAACAAATGATATTTTTGCCACGAAATAATGAGTGTGGTTGATGAAACTTGGAGCAAATACTCTACGGAATCTGTACTTTCTCCCGGTACTTTCGATTCTTCTCTATCTACTTTAGATCGATCGTTATTTCAAAATGAATAGAGAGGTCACGCAAAAATGCGCCAATGGTTGCTTCATTTCAATACGTCGCCTTGAGATTATTTTAAAAGCCAGGTTGATGAAACTTGGAGCAATTACTCTACTGATTCTGTACTTTCTCGGGGTACTTTCAATTCCTCTCTATCTACTACAGATCAAGAGTTATTTCCAGTTGAAGCAAGCAAAAGTGTTGGAATGAAGTTTTAAATAGCCCAATTTTCCAAAACAACTCACGTAATTTAAATAAACGCCAATCAATCATAATTAAATATAAAAATAGTTACAATTACAATTTAAAAACAAGCCTTAAGCCTGTAGTATCCAAATTATATAATCAAAAAACCATTACATACAGAAAATATTTCTACATGTATATATATATAAATGAAATCTACATGTCTATGTAATAGTTGAGAGTGTGGCGCTTTTGAATTATTAGGGGAGTTAATGACTTTGTTGAAAATAATGATGGCTAAAGAAAAACGCGTCGACGCGTCCGTTTTGAAAACAGAGAGAGAGACAGAGGGAGGGGACAGACACTAGCACCAAAAAATAATTGAACCAGTCTGTGCAGAGTTCATCACCATAACCGTATAGTATCCATCCCCTCTCTAAATTGTAAAAGAAGGGAAAAAACAACCTTCGCTATCTTCATGATGGGTTCGAATCTTTAAAAAAGGCGTACTGTAATCTTTAAGAAAATGGCCAGGGGGGTCAGCAAAAAGGGCTGTAAAAGGTGTGTAGCGAAGATCCCCAATAGCAGTGACTTTGATGTCTTCATCATCGAGCCACAACCAAACTTCCCATCCCCCATCTTCCCTGTTTTAACGAACCCCCCCCCCCGGTCGCCGAGTTTTTTAAGATATTACTTTTTTAAGCTAAAGGTACCATCCAACCAACCAGATTGGGCCTCCATCTATCTCCATATGCCTCTAGCGCGCCAAATACTTGGCTTGCTTGCTTCGGTGGGTAAAACGTTGAAAAAAGTAATTCCAAGACAAAATCACCGCAATTATTACTGCAGTCGAATATCAAAGCGAGAGGGGTTTATTTTTTCCTTTGCAACTAATTAAGATTAAAATTATAAAACTTTGTAATACATGGTTTTACTGTAAATGACCGTGGAGGTCAATGGCTAAAATATTATGACTGGATTTGGTCTCGTTGACCATTATAAATTTGTTTAATATGAAACCCAGAATCGTTGTATATTTCTTTGTTACTGGAATTTAATTTTCAAGTGGTCAAACGGTCAGAATCAGGGACGGAAATAAGAAAAATTTCTTATAGCACATGTGTCCAGTGACCCCCTATTTGACTGGAAAATTTATTGGACATTGTCTACTGGCGTGTGCATAAATAGTGTCGCATCTTCAGTCAAGCTATCAAAACTTCGGAATATTTATTGGTCAAAATGTCCAGTGACCCCCTTAATTTTTCATGAAAATCATGGGACATTTTAAAATTATATTGGACAATGTCCAGTGTCCTGTGCTTATTTCCGGCCATGGTCAGAATCGCGTATACGTTCCTTCTTTGACCAACCTGGTCCGCACGAGTCACTAACCAACTGAATTAATTAAATTGCTATCCCCTAATCGCGACGAATTAATTTTAATTTAAAGGATTCAAAGTAGAAGGAAGTTAGTTTGAAAGTTTCAACCCGTATCATTTTGAATTTAATTCGAAAATTGTTGGTTAATGTAATTTTGAGGAAAATAAACAATTCGGCTCAGGGAAAATGATTAAATTGCAAAGTTTATAAGGCAAAAATTATTTTGATTGAAGGACAGACGATTAGTAATTTTTTTTACAAAAGTCGTTGGTGGTCTTCAATCGAAAATTAACCGATTAAAATCAATTAACTTCAATATTAAATGAATAAATTTAATTTTAGGAAAAATCTTATAATCGACCTTACAATAAATAAATTCATTTGAAAAATAAAATCGGTTTAATTTCTTATGCGATTTTCCTTAAGCACTCGACCTCAACCAAACAAGTAAATAACAAATAAAGTCAAGAACTATTTTTCTCTATAGTATTGATTTTTGAATAAAAGGCATGATGGGTAATAACCGTGTAAAATGTATCTTATTTTTTTTCCTCTCTCTCACTCTCTTTCACGTTGTTGTTGAAAAGAAAATTTGGATGGCTATCCATCCCCCTTTAGCGCGTTTCCCTCCATTGCCGACGACACCCTTTATGGATAATCCCTCTTCACTTCAAATCCGATTATTGGCTCGCATATAATAGCTTCTACAAGATGACAACAACTCGGGAGCGCATGGAGACCTCGCTACTACCCTGCTAGCTCCCTTAAACCGATAAAAGGTACAATTGATATTTGGTAAAAAGTATTTTATAGAATACAAAATCAAAAGTCGCCATAGGGGATAACGTAAAAATATAAAAAAAATAAAAAACCTGGCAAAAACTGGTTGAACTAGCTTTAAATAATGGCTTTGGCACTCTCCATCGAGGGGCTATTCACTATCAAAATATTTTCCATCAACTAAAATAATATTCATTGTAAATAATAAGTACTATGCCTAATTTAGACGCTCCAGCATTTGACTTAAAAGTATAAAGTTTAATGAAATTCAACCAAATTTTCGTGAAAAAAAAATGATCAAGAGATATTGAAATTTTAAATAAATATGATAGAAACAGAAATATATAATAGATAGTGATATTTTCTATATGTTCCTGATATAAATAGTAGTGTTATTTATAGAGCGTATTAATATCATATTTTATCATGGTATCTATAACAAAAACCAACCCAAAGTAAAAAAAATAATTTAAAATTAAAATTAGGATATTTTTGAAGAAAATTTAGTGTAGAATCCCTCGAATTTCTATGGAAAAAATATCTTCGGTTGGAAACATTTTTTTCGTGCGCTTTTCTTAAGAAAATAATGGAGAGGTTCCGAGGTTGTAGAGAGAGAGAGGGGGGGGGTTGAAACGGGGGTAGATAAAAGTTCTTGATTGAGACGTTAGCAGTCTTCTCGTGACAGGCTCCGAGACTGCCCCGAACGTGTACTGGGGAAGCCAGAGCTGGGCGGGACCCATGGAAAAGCGGCGTTCTAATTTATACCCACACTGTATTTTTCCAGCTTCAATCCCACCCCCTACACTAACGACGACCTAACTTGCAATTACTACTTAACTATGGGATAATGGTTTAAGTATAACGTATCGGTTTCGTCTTAAGTTGACGCTAATAAAAGCACCCCGTCCATATGGGTTGGAATTTCACTACAAAAATATTCTTCATCTTCCATGAAATTTAGTGTTGAATATTCTCGTTTTCAAATTTAGTGGGGATTTTTTTTATGTAACTTAGAAAAGGTAATTTATGGTTAAATATTTTTTATGTTTTTCCTAACCTTAAATTACTAGGGGTTACCAAAGATTTTTCATTTCTTTTACCTGAACGTCTAAAGTAATTTTCCCTGACCAATTTTAACCACAGAAAAGTCATAATGTTGTAGGCTTAAAAATTACTAGTACCATGAACTGGTAAAACCACAGATGTCATAACATTAATGTAAAAAATAATATTAATATTAATATAAATATTAATATAAAAATATATATATTTGTATCACTTTTTAGTTCCCGAAACTTTATCTAATCTTAAGATTAAATTTTCAATAAAATACTAGATTAAAAAAATCTGTTTATATAAAAAAGAGAATGTCTTAATATTTTGATATGTTTCGCTTGGTTGATCACAGAAAGCCGACAGAAGGCAAAAAATAGTAATATTAAATGTGTGGGCAACCAAAAAATTGATTAAATCATGATTCGGGAAGCTCTAGGCCGTGAAAATATTACTAATACCATACATGAATATTAAATTTGTCTAGGGTTAGCGAACCCCAAAACTTTCATTGACTTCAACTTGACTTTGGTAGGTTGACGTTAGAGTAAAATTAATTTTGGTAAAACAAATCTTTAACTCACCTTGTACTTCATAAATATGTGTAGAATGTAGTCTGATTAATTTTAAGTGGTTCATTGTTATGATATTGAGGTTCATCCATAGCAGTAGGTTATCTCCATCCACATTATGATAACATAAGTTCGTTGTTTTACAAGAAACACTTGTTGATTGTCATTCACAGAACGCGATATATCACGCGTATTTTGTACTATTTATAGCACTAACTATAATAATATTCACTTTGAAATTCAATTTTAAAGTACTGTAAACTGAAGTTAATAAGAAAACCATAAGGCCCAAAAATTAGGCCTAATTTGCGACTTTACAGTAGTAAACTTTCGAACTGAATCGACGACAAACGACCACTTTTCTCGTGTATTTAACCCAAATTTTCCTCACTAATAACTTTAATAAACTATCCTAATTTCATTTTATTTAGTTTAAATAGTTTGAAATTAACTTAATTTTAACGATAATTAAGCAAACTTACATGAACAATACGACAGTTGGTCAAAAAGTGATGGAGAATGATGTTGCAACTGCACAAACTCGATCACGTGACGTGATGATTCGAGAAGAGACCATAGAGGTGAATTGGACTGACAACTTTTTCGGTTAGAACTTAGAAAAAATTCTTATTTACAGGTCAAAAAAGCCAGTTTTAGTGCAGCCGAATTTTTTTCAAAAAGAAACCCAACTGAAGAACTTCGGAAAATGATGCAATCAAGGATGGGACCGGATAGGACTTGTCCCGTTTAAGTTAGGGAGAGGCGCTTTTTGTAACAAACTTTATGGAACAAATAGGTGAGTTTATACCTCATTCACTACCATTTTTTATTAGAAAAGTATATTAGAGCAATTACTAAATTACGGCCGCGATTGTCAATGTTTCAAATAACCTAATATTGGGGGTCAAGGGTCAAAAATGGATAAAATGATAAAAAGTTGAATAGTATGATATGTTTGTAAATATTTTCACTGTTTTTTCCCTCCCGAGTCGCTCCCCAATCACGTTTGGAAGCAACCCATGACCTAATAAAGTCCTTTCCTAAGATAAACAGTACTTTGGGCCCCCTACTCGACTTGTATCCTTTAAAAGGGAGTTCCTACGATATTTGTTTACAAAACATGATCCGTTATAGATAGGAGATGGGGGAGGGGATGCCAAAATAAACAATGAAGGAATCCTCTTATACGTGACGTCACGCGTGGACGAATTCTAGTCATTCTCTCTAGTAAAGTTGGCGCGCGCGCTTGGGTGGTCCTAGCTGATAGTAGGAAGAGAAGGAAAAAAATCTTCATTATTATCTCTTCGGGAAAAATCACCCGATTCCCGCTTACCGTGGTCTTTGGCGGGAAAAAAAGCGCGCGCCAAACTTGGAGCGCGACATACTTACCTGAAATGATTTTTTCTTCCGCGCGGCTCGCGCTTATGCAATCGACGTGTGTGGCTCGTGAACTAAAAGTGACGTCACCACGTTGCATTTTATTTTTTTTCTTTCTTTTTCTTAAGACCACGTGCTTATTTTATTTTGAAAAATTCTAAAAATGTTAGGGTTAGGTTTTTTTGTATAGCGTTAATATATACAGCTAAAACTAGCTACAATGTATTCCAGACGATAGATATATGTTAATAAAATAATCAGTTTTTTTAGCAAACAATTAATTTATGATCAAAAAATAAATAACTTTATTAGCGTTTTTTTTTTACATTTATTTTGGAATTTTTGGTTTAGTCCCAAATTTTATTTATTTATTTTGAGTATTTAAAAATAAGTCTTAATAAAGTTGAGGTCAGAATTATCACCGGCTGTTCTCTTCCAATAATATTTTGTACGTCAGGCTCCTTTGGTTGGTCCCTGGAACATAAAAAAATTATTTAAATTAAATTATGAATATTATTATTTAAATTACTATAAACACGATATCGTGATGTTTCACCCTATACTTAGGAAGTTTACAAACAAAAATACCCCCTTTACTAAATTATCTACGAAGTTCTTTGTCTATTATATTAACCCGTAATAAGATGTTAGGAAATATTCTTAAAAATTATGGCATACGAAAACGAAATACAAGACGGCTCTGTTAAACCATATTTTAGAGATAAATTTAATTATTACCTAACCTAACCCAACCCATCCAAACCTAACCTTCGCGTACCCTAGTCGGTAATCATTACCGCTAATAATTAACGTAATCTTTGAAACTAGGGAGCGTTTTTGATCTAAAAAAAGGCCCGGTGTCAATTTTCAAACGCGAACTTAAAAGAACTTTCATGGATATTAAAATTTCTGTCTCAAACAAAATGCTACTTGTAGACATTCTTCGTGTCCTCGGGATCCGACCTCCAAGTGTATCACTCTCTCTGGCTCTGGCTCTCCCTTCCCCTAAACATAGTCTAGACTCTAGAAATGAAGATATCTCAATTGGCCATCCATGCAAGCGAGGAAATGAGGTCTGGGTTCATCCGCATTTTGCGTTAAATGGAAGGCGATATACTTGCACCGATATTACCATAGTTAACGTTGAATTCCAGGATTGGAATAGAAACTAAGGATGAAGCTGTCATTTTTAAAGTAGAAAGAAAGATGCCTCTCTGGTTTTTATAAAAACTCCGGGCTCCCCTCTCATCCGATAGATAACCTCTCTCTCTCTCTCTCTCTCTCTGGGAGCATGATGGGTGCTACTCGTATTCTTTCTCTCCTCTTCAAGGATTGCTTGTTGTTTTTTAGGGGGGTGGGCTATTTATATTAAGAAAGTAACTTAAAAACGCGTACGTCAACACGTGACGTGCACCCTAGACAAGTTTTAATTGTCCTTAAGTTTTAATTTCACCAAGGAACTTGTACTGCCCGAGTTTTGCCCTTCCCCTGAACATAGTTTGGTCACGAGGGAAGGCTAGGAGTTCAATTTGAATCAGTTCTTAATTAACAATGTCTCGCGGATTGCCTGATAACACTGAGATGAAGTTAAAGCTCAGGAAATTTTTCCATCTACGCGTTAGTGATACCGAATTGGTATTCTATTTTATCTGGTTATTGATTCTAATATTGTGGAATTATATGGGAGATGCCGATACCCTGACCTTTCGTTTATTATTACATCATTAGCGGAGAGAGGAGAAAACTAGGCATAAATCGTATTTTATAATTAAGCGATTACCGCAATAACGCTCTCAAATAAAATCGTAAACACGCGACAGAGACGCTTATTATATCTCTTCATCAAAGTCCTTTTGACAAGCGAAGACAGATACTGTTCCTTGATGAGGGAGGCTCCTATGGGACATAAAGGACGTTAGGGAGCGCGTATTTTTACGACCAAAGTCATTAAACTTAATGTACGATCCCCTCTTTTCAAGCTATTTCGCCTAGAATAAATCTAAAATACACTCTTGGAAGTAACCGTTTCTTACAGTTTCCCTATTGATAAATAACGCTTCTATGGTTGAATCTAAGGGATATAGGGGGACATGATGGATCATTCCCTTGTCAGGCAGGGAAAAAATATTCTTTTCCATGGAAATAAAATACGGAGAAGTCAATAAATGGGAAGCTTTCAAATAGTATAGTAGTGACTTCCTAAACTACCCCAAAATTGTTTCAATTCATCCTGAGCTAATTAAATCCCCAGTTATTCAAGATTAAATTGATTAGTTTAGACTGTATACATCAATTTATAACTTTAAAATGTCCCTCCTCCTAAAAATCAATCGAAGGGATGAGACCCTACTTTTGCCAGTTACTACCTAATATTATAAAGAAATCTAAAATAGCTTCGGATTCATCTACTTCTAACTATATATGACTCCGTGTTTTTGAAAGAAACAAAAAAGGAAAAGGAGCCTTACATATCCACGGAGGAGGAGTGGAAGCTGAGAAGGAAGGTTCCCCTAAATTTTAAAACCTAAAATTGTCGCTGGCAGATGTTTTGGGACAGTATTGGCGGATTAGAGCGTTTGACAGTGTCAAAATGGAAGGAGAAAATAACCCAGGGTGTCGGGTCTCTATTCCCCCCTTATATCTTTTACTACTGTCAGCTTCATTTCCTCCAAGAACCAAACCATCCCTCTCTCTCTCTCTCTTCTCTATTTTTATTTATGGTTCCCAAACTCCCTCCCTGCTTTATGACATCGTTTCTCCCATAGAGATGCTATAGTAATTTGGCGAGCTAGTTTTGGGTGCACCTCTCTCTCTTCTAATAGAAACGTATCTATGGGAATTTCTTATATTTAAACTTTAGTAGAGGGTTCAGTGGGTGTAAAAATACTAAGATTGATAGGAAATATACTACCTAGAATTCTATGGGAATAATGATGCGTTCGGGTGTGATGAAAGATCTACTCTTTACGATCTCGAGGGACTAGCTTTAATTTACAATTTGATTTGCGTGGGTTTGAAATTTAAAGTCAGTGATGGGAGTGCCACGTATTCGTATTCGGGGAATGGTTCTCCGAGCTAATTGGCGAATACCGAGCGATTGAAGGATGGTTTTACGATACTCCGCGTCTAACGGCGAGCAATCGATGCTTGGAACGGTTCGAATTCGAATTCGGATGCGAATATCGTGTTGGAAAGAGAAGGATGATTTTACTGAATGTGTGGCCACGGCTTAACTAGGGGCCCCTTTGTGGTTTGGAAACGAGCTTTAGGGCACCAAGGTTGATAGAGTGAATCTAGAGGCCTTTTAGGTTAAATTTATTTAATTTGATTAAAGATTTATTGTATTTGAGCGCCTTGGAAGCCAACCGAAAGACAGAGATAACCTAGGTTGTAAAATTTGATTCAGAATTTCTGTTGGTTTCCCTCCCCTTCCCCCCGGCTTTTCAATATTTTCGCAGTCACTGTCAGCTATAAGGAAATTTTGGCGGGAATGAGGGTTAGATTAGAGTTGAAAGGTCATTGAATAAAGCTGGGGATGTCAGTGACATAATGTAACATCTTTATATCCTGGTTTGATTAGTAAATACTTACCAAATACTTTTCTTAGAAATTCAGTCTCTCAGATCATAGATTCGTTGTTTGTTGTTTATAATACTGTTCGCCTTCTTTAAAGTGTCCCATTGTTTGTTTGTTTGTTTGTTTGTTTCGAGGTAGTCATCGATGTATAAAATCTATTTGTTTTTTGTCATTATCTCCGTTCATTTTCGTATTTACATAAGTAATTTGATTATTTCGTCTCTAACATTGATCCACTATCACGTGATATTGGCGCGAAACATTGTCCTGGACAACCAATCGTATCTGAGTAAGGTCAAGAACGCGCTAATCACGACCACTATATGATAGTTGGAGGATTTGAAACGAGATTCCGAAGAAGCGGAAGTATTTGGTTTTCTATGTCGAGTTTTATCAGGTGGTCTGTCTTCTTCTTCAAAGTCGTTATCACCAAAAATACCATTGTCTTCGGGTTCGGTAACTTCGGGTCTAAACCCGGCACCGTTTCCGCTACTACCGTCCTCCGAGTCTTCGTCGCTATCATTCTCCGTGTCGTCCTGGACCCTCGAAGGATCGGGACCCCCGATTTGTCCACCCGTTTCGCGTCCGAAGCACAATCTGTTCGTATTTCGACGAATGGTCTTGCAATCGAATTCTTCCGTGCCGTCGCAGTAACAAGTCCTGAGTTTGGACGCCTTCTCTTGGCGGTCCAGGATACCGATACTGTTGTTGCAACGCGGGCTGCATCGGCGACCGTTAAACATGGGTCGGCAGAATTGATGGTAATAGGATAAGGCCGTTGAACATAGATGGTCGGCCGAACATATCCATTGGGCGACTGAACACGAAACGACTGATCCTTCGGCCACGGCCATACTCACTTCCGGTCGGCAAACTTCCACTCTTTGTTTGCTGACTTCGCAGAATTGGGAACCGTTGCAGTTGCAAGCCATTAAAGCTTTGCCTAATGAATTATAAGATACTTAAACCCAATCTAAAACGTAATAAACCCAAACAAATTGAATTAATTACCTTCTTCCGTACTTGTCAAAGCGATCAAGGCTCTTTGACAGTTTAGCTTGCACTTTTTCGTACGTCCAGCCATGATATCGGAACAGTGCACCATGTACTCGTGCAAGGCAGCTCCGCAACCGACTCGGTAGGCGCATTTAACGCGTGCCATGTCGCAAGTACCATCGTGGAAGGATAACGTTGCCGTCGCCGCCGCCGGGGTGGTTGTGGCGGTATGTCCTTCGCCGAAATACGCGTTCAGAAACAATAAATACACCGCGACTACCGAAATAACCGGTGCTGGGAACTGAACGGACATAATATTTTTACAATCGTCCTAGAACTAACTACGAGACCCGGATGGTGTACCAATATCATCATCCAGTGATGGAAACCGAACAATTACTTTAAAACTGTCCACGACAAACGCGAGATACCTTTAACCACGCCGATGGTACACCGCTCGACGTCCTTCGCGCTCCTTGTTTTCAACAGTTCTTGAATGACGCTCGACTCTACTCGGATGAAACCAAACACGCGTCCGACCTTGCCAACTCTCCACCGACTTCTAAAAATTCAGTGGGTTGGCTCGAACTTCTTCTTGAGGGATTTGGAAAACGTCTCTCTTAGCGGCCGAGAGAGCGAGAGTCTAGGCTTGGCTCCGTTCCGTATCCAGTCTGGGGGTAAAGTTTTATAAAAGCAAAAAGAAACCCCTATTTTTTTCCCGGCTTGGTCCCTCCCTAACTTGACTCGAGGCTTCCTTCGGGCTGCCCGCTTTGGAAGCCCAGGAACAATCTGGAGATTCGAGGAAAAGATGTCGATGGAAATGCAGGAGGGAGGGTGGACCAATGGTGGTGGTAGTGGTGAATAAAGTCGTTCTACTAAATCGGAGCCCGTTCCCTACCAAGGATGATTTAAACTTGGAATACAGGATGCGTTTTGCTATAATCTCTGTTGAGGACTTTAAATTTGTCACGCGATAACTTTGCACATTTCGGTCCAAATGCTTTGAAATTTTGTAGAATTTCAAAGAGTATGACGAGCGTTAGATGATTAAATTTTGGTGAAAATCGACACCAAATTTCTGTCGACGACATGAACTTCCTGAACCGATAACTTTTGAAATTTTGGTGCAAATGGTTTAAAATTTTGACCCTTCTAAAAAAACACAATACAGATCGTATTTTTAAATTTTGATGCCAATGCGTGCAACTCTTGGGTGTAAATTTGGACTTTAAACCTTTTCAAAAGGACCTATCCACGTTTGTCAATAGTTCTCCATCCTCTAAAGCGAGAGTACTCCAGGTTACCAGTATCCATCATCCATGTTGGTACCGGGGCGCCAAACCAAAGTCGAGGGGTAATAGATGGATGGCGGTTCCTCACAAAAAAAAAAAAATAACTACTCCAGCAAGATTGAAGCGAGCTGAGCTGAGCCGCTTATAGAATTCTCAACTTTTATTTTGTACTCTGCGAGAGAAAAGTCGAAGAAAAGAAGTGTCTCCCCTCCCCCCTACATAAGCAACAACTGAGATGTAACGAAGCGGAGAGTTTTCGACTCCTTAAGATCGTGGCCCTCAAAATAGGTCGGACAGCATCGGGATCTTAAAGATTTTATCATAATAATAAAGGAAGTTGGGGAATAGAAAATTTTGAAACTAGTATCCCACCTCTCGGACTATAGTTCTCATAGTGCAGAGCAAAAAATAGCGACTCTATTAGAGAGAAGTACACTTACTGCATTTAGAAGAGGAATTCTTTTTTCTCTCTCTCTCTTTGCTTATTTTATTTTTATTTTTTTTTATAGAACTCTGTAACTTTGATGTTTCTACTCATTTATTTTTCTCATACATGAATGAATCTCATCCCGGAATCCTCACACACCTCCCTCCTGGTTTTCTTTTTTAATTCACATATTATTCCGTGTGAAAGGATTTTTTACACTAATTATATATCTGACACCCGGTAATTTACCGTGATTTTATGGATTTTATGGATTTTCCATTGAAAGTGACTGTAATTTTAGAGGAACCGTGTAATGTTAAATTAGCCTAGGTGAAAATTGATTTATTGCTTACTTTTAGTTTTTAATTGGTTTTTCGCAAAACCTTTAGAAATATCCATACCATAAAATAATTTAAATTAAGTATGGCCTAATTAATTTAATTTTTAAAAAGAAAACAATTCCAAAACTACATTTTTCTATCAAAATTCGTTTAATTAAAACTAGGCATAAATATGTAATGTAAATTAAAATTATATTATTTTAGGCTATATTCGAAGCCTAAAATAATATAATTTTAATTTATTTCTAGGTTTTCTAATATTATCTAAACTTGTCACTCGAAAATTATATCAGCTGGAGATGTTCTATGGGCCTTTTCAATTGAAGGTCAGAAAATATTTATTTTAGAAATTAGCACCTCAACCATTTATTCGAAATACCCGTCACTGACGTAGCGCGAGATCGTCCTTCCTGATTTGTCAAAACTTTTGACCCCCTCACCCCAGATGTATCACTTGTTTTCTTTATTTTTAACCCTAAAGTTCGGTAACTGGGGGGTTTTTTTGGCGGTCAAAATTTTCACCGTGATTTACAGGATTTTAACGGTTTAATTACTAATTTGTCGGATTAATTTTGGAAAATTTAACGTGTTTTGTGCGCGAATGTGCGTCTTTAAGACATTTTTTTTATTAAAAATCGCGTTATTTTCAACAAGTGGAAAATCAACACACTTCTGGCTGCTGTGGCTGGTAGGTAACTAGGATCTGAACTAAGCCTACTTTAGCCCTAATCCTCGGCCTTTACTAACAATAGTAACAACTTGAAAAAACACAAAGGGATACTGTATGCTTTTTTGAAATGTCTTGTGACCCTTTTATTACTCAAAAATTAATGAAAAACAGACTAGAAATGAATTAATTTCTTACATCTAATTACAAATTTAATTACAATTTGTCTAAAGTTCGTAATATTTTAATGTTTAACAATTGGAAGGCCACAAATGCTACGGCTATCACTATGAAGGATATTTCTTCAAATATAAGCCTCGGGGCAAAAATCTTCCAAACCATTAGATGTCGTCTTAGAACAAATGATGAAGCCATAGCGCTTAATAACTAGAAAGGGTAATATTCATTAGTTTTAAAGGATAATCGGCCATTATGATTTTAATCAGAAGTGAGATGAGACTAGAAGTACTGAGCTACCCAAATTCTTCACTCGGCAAAAGTGAATATTCTTGATAACACACCAACGGTTGGCCCTCTAGTGGCGGTTTCAGAATTTCCCCTCCAAAACGTGAGACGCTCGCGGTGGTAGACGGCCGAACTAGATTCAAGCACCCGCGTCCGTGTTCCGCGGCTTTAGGTTGAGGGGAAGGGGGTAGGAAATGTTTTTGGAACTCGACCAATTTTTTTCTCTCTAGTGTAGGCGCGTGGGAAGCGGCATAAAATCCTCAAATTTGTTCACTAGTGCCAGGATCTACTATCAATGCTAGAGCCCTTCACTTCTAGTCTCATCTCACTTCTGTTTTAATTAAATACCTTCAGAGATTGCATAAAAATGAATGAAAGTTGTAAACAAAGTAGGGAATTTTCGTATCGACTTAGACGTCCTTTGCTTAGAACTGCATTTATGTTTGAACTGGGTAGAATTCCTCTAACAGTGGTGTTAGCTATACTTTCAGGGTTCATAGAAACTCTATCACTTTTAACAAAAACTTCTCTTAAAGAGATAACGGTGAATAAAGCTCCCACAGCTATAACCTGTCATTAATTAAAGATAGCGATGTTTAATTAAGCACCAATTAATAGTAGGATTGTTCAGGTTTTTACCTGACTGAAGAATGTTTCGTAAATAACAGCAATTGCGGGAGCAATTCTGCCATAGTTTTCCCCCGATGAGAGTACAAAGGCTGCATTCCAGTGTATTGCTGGGAAAGCCGCTTGATGACCAGTTGAATAAAATAAATGAGATGCAAATGATGCTAGTATCGCTGCAACTGCAAAAATGCTTCCATGGTCCTCCTCTGGAAATGAAAATGTAGTTTAATGGGAATGTTTTAAGATAAGGTATGAACTTGGAAAGTTTTAAGATAAGAATTTCAAGGGAAAGTATTTTTTTGATCGACAAACCAGTATTTATGGAAGCGTGTTCCGATTGCTGATTAGTGGCCCATATGAAACCCCACGTTGCCATAGAAACGAGACAAATGATAATCCCCAGACTTAGTCCATCGCCCGATAAAAGACAAGCTAATAGAGATAGTGATATCAAAATGGGACCGTAATTGAGCAGCATGGTCCAATGAAAACGAAATAATTTGCGCTTGATGAGGGTGATATCGTAGGAAATTGAGATTGGAAATGCAAAAATGGCAACCGGGATTAGTAGAGTAGTTATTGTTGCAGTTTGGGCTGGAAGTTCCTGCAAAATCGATTTATTCATTCATTCAAACTCGTCCTTCTAAGATTTATTATGAATAGAGCTATCTCAGTTGTGACGAAAGTGGGTGACCATGTTTGGTACCGATTTGATTCTTTGGACAACTAGCATGGGTGACGTCACACCAAGGCTTCTGAGATAACTCTATTATTCCTTCTAAGATGTATGAATAAACTTCACACCTGTTTATTAGGTAGAAACTTTTTCACAGTTTCTTTTGAAGCAAAATCCAAAATCCAACTGGCGCCGATGCACAAAGTGGCGAATGGAATGAAATATTGCACCAATAACGCCGTTAAATTGTGTCTGTATAAATGTTTCCCTTTCTTCCAAACTATTTTAAAGACACCGGTAATTATTGCCAACAATATAATCGCTTCGAATAACCGCAATCCCCGATATTGCGACCAATTTTCGGGGATGGTGGCGATGGACAACAAAAAATTTGAGCTTTGACATAATGGTCCCTTTTCTTCCCGGCATTTGCGGAAAAAATCGCCAGCGCGAACTAAACCGGTAGAAAGGGTAAATAACGCCATCCAAATTGCCCCGATTTTAAGGTTAAAGTTCATTAAGGGATTCTTGGGGTTCAATTTCTTCGTCGCGAATGATTGAGCAATGATTCTTAAAGTGTTAGCCATTAACAGAGATTGCAATAAGAAAGAACTGGTCTTGTCTTCGTTTATGACGAAACTGTTTGAGAATAAACCGCAAGCGTGAATGATTGGGCAGAATAAGTTGAATATCACGCTTAATTTGCCGGAGTTTGAAGTTTCTTGAGGATCTCCGTGACTTTTAAAGACTGACCAACATAAATAAACAAAGGACGATCCCAAACTAAGGAAGCAACCGGCGTTTAGACTGTTTTTAAATATTGCATTTTCTTCACGCGCGTAGCAATAGATCGCGGTTGAAGGCACTGATAATATTATAGAAACAAAGACGATGTTCCCGACGATGTAAAGGTGTAGCGATCTCTGACTAGTTTCTATTAGAAGCATGACGACAATTATCGTTCCCAACATAACGATAAATATACCAATTATCATTCCCACCATGTTAAACTTGGCCCATTTTTCCGAAAAGGCTTTTAACATTCCATTGAGGTAGGCCATCTGAAGTTTCTTAAGAGCGCGAATACGTTCCAAAGATACTTGTTGTCCTTTGTTATTATCCGACGCGCGTTGTTCTTTATTTACACCGCTCAATAAGTTCTCAAGTTCGTCGTTGGAGTTGATCCATAATTTCTCTAATATTTCAAATTCGTTTGAGTTGAATGAAGGCGAGATTTGATTTTTGTAAGTTTGGAAGTATCGACGTATTTGATTGGCGTTTTGATTCAAAGCTTGCAAGGTGAATAATTCGTTAAGTAGTTCAGTATTTATTGCCGAGTTGTTTCTGCCAGATTTGCTGGATGGATTTACGATGAAAGTTTCCGATATGACGGAACCCAGGTTGGAAAATGGAATGGGAAGACCCATATGTAGAGATATAGTAGGAACTAGATTGACTTGAGGAACTCCATTCATTTTCTACGTTTAAAAAAGATAAACAACAACCTAATTAACTTCAATTTTAATTATAATTAAGGAAATTTAAGCCGTACCAAGTTAACTTTTTCCCCGTGAAGTGTCTCTTTGCTGAAGATAAACAATGTTGAATTAATTTCCATTTGACTGTCTCCACCGTGATCCCCGGTTTGCGTCATGCCGTGATCCCCAATTACATAGAGAACAGTGTCTTTAGGAAGACTTTGTATCACTTTACGAATTACTTCGTCCATTTGACGCAGTTTTCTGGTCATTTCCGGGTGGGATGGACCGTAACGATGACCGCAATGGTCGACTCCCAAAAAGTGGGCGATTAAAATATCCCATTCGTCAGATTTTTCCATTTGAGGGTACAAATGAGTTAGTATTCCATCGTCAACCGTGTTTAAATCCTGTTGAAATAATTAATATAATTAAGGAAATAAATATAGGTAATTAATAATTACCTTGACGTTAAATGAAGGGTAGAAATAAGACTTGTGAAATTTGTCAGGAAAGAGATTCTTCCACGTATCGTCCCCCATAAAGATAGTCTTTTTCCCATTTAACGCCATTTGTTTAATTAAATTATCTTCGTTAACGGCTTCCCCGCCAAAGTTGGCGCTAATATCGATAAAGGTCGGTAACGTCCCCGTGGTCAAACCTTGTAACCGTTGCAAAGTTGTCGTAGGTGGATCGGCCACAAACGGTGCCATGAATGAATTCCTTGGTTTTTTCGTTAAGATTTCTTCAAACACTGGCATTTTTCCTAAATAGGGTGTTGTCTCATTCGGTTTACCCTTAGTTGAATACGCGAAATCGAACCGTAGACCGTCTATAAGTATTATTATTGCTTTGGAAAATGAAGCCGGTAACCAACACGGTTTTGACTTGGGAACGGTACTACTACTGTCGTATTGGTCGAAAATAGATTCGAAAGGTTTGGAAGATACAAAACCATCGCAGAGGCTTACGTTCTCTAGGGTTGCTTTGGATAACAGAAAACTGAAACTGAAATTCGCTATCCCGTTAAGGTAGACGAAAAATATCCATACTAGTATAGCAAAATGCCAGTAACGACCTTGTAGCTTTAAAAATATCATGTTGGATGCTAGTTTGGTGGTAGTGATGGTCATGTGTATTTTTCAAACAGTCCCGCACATGCCTTCAACTCCATCGCGGACATTGAGCTCAATGACCTCTACCACCAGACGCGGATACACCAAAGTTACTGAACGACTGAAGAAACGCGAAATACAACTATCAATAAACGTTTCCCGGGACATCTAGTAACCAACTAGTTTATTAAAGTTAATACGTATTAGTTAAATACTACTTTAAACTTAATTTTTTAATAATACCTTGTCAGGAAGAACTGGGCATTTTTTGGACCCATTCCCAGTCATAGGTCAATGTAGATGTAGACTAAGCGATAAACGTTATCTCCCCATTGACGGTAATAAGGTAGAAGCTTAGGAATTGCCACTACTATTACGAAAATGTTCTCAATACGTTTTTTTTATTAATTATTATATACAATATTTAATTTTTTGGTTGATTTACGCGCAATACCACCTCGGAGACGATATAACCAATCACGGCGCAAGACCAAACTATGACCACGATGTATATTTTAGTTCTTAAACAAAATAAAGTGCTAAAAGTAAATCCTAATAATCCTCCTAAACAATCGGCGCAACCAACTGCCGCGAAAATATCCGCTTCTTTATCTCGAAATGTCAAACTATACAGAGCTAAATATAGAAATAAATTAAAATTAGGCTTAGTAATTTAAATATTGTAATTAAATTAAAGTACGCACCCATTATTTGAGGTTGCATAGCGCAATCTGCAAGTCCAAATATTGCAGCCATGCAAAATAAGGTGATGGGCGGCTCTTGTATTGAGGGCTCCCAAAATAATAACAGAAGTAGATTAAATATAATAAGCGCGAATGCGCCCAAAATCACGAAAACACGACCCGTAATTTTTAACATCCATGACCACGTGATTGAACCGATGATATAAGTTACGCTGTAACAAATTAGAACGTAGTTTACGCAATCTACACCGCATGTGCAAGAAACGAATGCCTTGAAGAAACAAACAACCGCCCAGTTGATTAAGATTAAATTTAATTATAATTAAGTTTAATTACTTTAGTGAATTCTCCCGAGACAAAGGCATTTTCCAAACCCTGATAAAGCGTTATAATCGCTAATGGAAGCAATTTTTTGCTTTTTAAAAAACCGCATGTTGATTTTAAACTAAACATCACTTCGTTTTGAGCGAATTTTAAAAATTGTTCCAATTGATTGTAGTTGCGCTTTTCGGCAATTTCTTGGCTAATATCTGAAAGATCGCGCGAAAAAAATTGCTTTGAAAGTTTTACGCAATTTATTATAAATATTCGTAACTTATTACGAGGGGCTAATCACTCGTATAATTTAATACTCACGTAAATCCTTGTCTTTATAATAAAGTGGTTCCATAATTAAAACAATGGCGAAAAATGCCCCTATAAAAGACGCAATGTATAAACCGCAAAGCGAAAATACTCGCCAATCCTCTGGTTTTTTCATAGTAACGTCGTTGGAATCGCAATAATTTGCGCCGCAATATAAACTAACCGTGTAATTAGTAAAACTCTGATTATAATTATCATCCTGAGTAATTAAATCATCATCTTGATTATAGTTTAAAACGGCGTAAGCCGAAATATGTCCAGTTAACATCGATGATTGAAAACAAAAATAGAAAAAGGCGAAAACCCGCGAAGTTAACCTTTCTTCAAAGTTTTTATAAGTTTGTTTTTTCGCGGCTGTATCTACGGCGAAATATTGACTGTAATTAGTCCGTTGATTACCGCTTCTAATTTGCTCGTTTAATCGACAATATAATAACGTACAACGCGTTAAGTAAGCCGGGATACATGTCCATAAAGTTGACATAGCCACCCCGCAAATGGCGCAAGAAACCAGGATGCTTGTCCATGTCGGGTAAAAATTGGCTACCACAAAAAGGGAGCCGAATGTCACGCAAACTATCATTGTTTTCTTAAGTCCGAGGACACGGATTGTTAAAGATGGTAGCCACGGGTAACTCAGGAGGGACACGGCGTAAAGGACACTCAGGGATATCGTCCCCAAACCCCCTTCCAAATGTAAACTACTTTGTAAAGCGAATGTCGAGGAGTAGGCGCCGAAAAAGAGGAATACCGCTAAACAACAACCTAAAATGCTTTTAATTAAGCCGCGTTTTGTGACGATTGATAACATGGGATCCGATCTCTCCTCTTCATTTGTTTCGCTCCTCGAACCAAAATCATATTCCATGACTTCGATCAGATCGAAATCGCTGGAAATAAATCGCGTTGTCGGGTTAAAACTAAAGGAAAGTTCCGAAACATCAATGAATTAAAAAGAAAAATGGGGTATATGAGCTTCATTTGTTTACGCACTGGTTTTTAATAGTGTTAACATGGATAAAGAATGAGGGCGAGGAAATTTGTTTTCACGCTATAGGATAGGCAACTCCCTTTCTCGGACGACACCTTATTCTGTATATACTCTGTATTTTAAACTAAGGCCTTAGAGGTCCGTGCACTCGAGCTAAAAAACTCGCGGATATTTAAAATCCTGAAGATCCTGAAGTTTTTGGTCTCTTGACAGCAAGTACAAAGCTACGTTACATAGAGACTTAGCTTTACGCGTGCTGACAACCTATGTTGTAACAGAGTATATACAGAATAAGCTGTCGTCCGAGATAGGGAGTTGCCTATCCTGTAGAGTGAAAACAAATTTCCTCACGCGCATTCTTTATCCATGGTGTTAATAAACCAATTTCCATGAATTTTCCATGAGAGGTAAATTAAGCTGAATTAAGATATTACAACTTACTTGAAATTTTCATTTCTGGTATAAACCATTTTGGCGTCGCCGTTTTGGCCGTTAGTAACTACACTGTTGTTTCGGGTATCCATGTGTATGTATAGTTATAGTTAATTTATGGGTTAGATAATAAAATTAACAATGACTATAAAAGAGACCAACCAAATATTCAATTTTATGGCGAAACTAAGGGATAACTTATTGGGGGAAATTATTGTTACAAGAGGAAAAAGCTTAAGCAGCCATTTTATTACGTGACATGCTGTGATTTGGGGACACTGCGTGCGTGTTGTAAAGGTACAACTTTTAATAAACAAAAACACCTGTTAGAATTTTATGAACGCTATGTTCTAAACGTTGACGGATTTGTTGTCTAAACAAAAATAGGAAAAACACACACACACACAAAAAAAAAACACCAATATTTTATTTTAATCTAAAAATTTTTAATTTTCAAGGCAACATTACAATCAATATTTCGCATTTATTTATTTAAACAGGATTAAATTAATTTAAGCGCTGTTTTTCAACCTTCTTCTCTTTCCTCCTCTTCTTTGTAACTGTCTTCATCAGCAGACACGTAACTTATCTAAAAAAAACATCGTTATAACTTCTAAATACGTCAAAATGGTTGGCAGAGCGGCCATTTTGAGGGTGGAAAGTATTGACTTGACTTACCTGTACTATACCAGTCACAAGTGCGTAGAATATCATGGCGGACATTGAAAACATTCCTGAGAGAATCATATTTCTCCATTTGTGCGGGAATTCATCTTCAGTTTTATTCAAATCATCAGATTGTTTTTGGGTATTGGAATTATGGGTGTTGTTATTTTCACCACTAATTGGATTGCTAGCAGTTGAATCTATAATTAGTTTAAATTTAATAATTAGGGATTTGTTTTATTAGTCTATTATATTGTTTATTTACTGTGTTGGCTAAAATATCGCTGTAAAATTCTAGCAATGAATTGAACTAGATTAGGGCAAGCTTTTAAGTGATTACACAATGAAGCATTTGGAAGATCTTCCGATAATTTTAGAATGGGAGCTAAGTAACCAAATACGATAGCGTCCAAGGAACATGGGCTATTAGAAAATTAATTATTTAGTCCATTTTTCGATTTAACTTAATCGCAATATTAATTATAATTAAATTAAATTAACCTTTTTCCAAAGAAGAAATCCTTTTCTCCTAACCTTTCACACAATAATGTTAAGCATTCTTGAGCGTTTTTGTAGACCTATTTTAATTACATTAAGTAATTAAGTATAAATTAACTATTACTATTATCAGAAGTGAGATGAGACTAGAAGTGAAGGGCTCTAGCATTGATAGTAGATCCTGGCATTAGTGAACAAATTTGAGGATTTTACGCCGCTTCAATCGCGCCTACGCTTGAGAGAAAAAAATTGGTCGAGTTCCAAAAACATTTCCTACCCCCTTCCCCTCAACCTAAAGCGGCCGAACACGGACGCGGGTGCTTGAATCTAGTTCGGCCGTCTACCATCGCGAGCGTCTCACGTTTTGGAGGGGAAATTCTGGAACCACCACCAGAGGGCCAACCGTTGGTGTGTTATCAAGAATATTCACTTTCGCCAAGTGAAGAATTTGGGTAGCTCAGTACTTCTAGTCTCATCTCACTTCTGCTATTATATTATTACTTACAAATGTTTCTATTTGTTCTTCTTCTAGATCGTCATTATCGTGTAAGGATGCAATGACTTCTTGAGCTGAACGTTGCATTTTTCCGGGAAGAAAATAGTTTAAGGGAAATGGCATTTTCTTGGCATACCATGGCCTAACAAACTCGATGTAATTTCTCATATCACACCACAGGATATACAACTAAGAGATTAACGTGAGTACGTATTAATTTCTTTGATTAAACTTAAACTTTAATGATACCAAATGTTACGTTAACTTACCAAAGCTGGCTTGAGTTTATTTTTAAGTAACGCTTCATAAGCTACTGTGTCTGCTATTTGATTATTCGTTAGCGATACATCCGCGTTAAAATTCTAATTAATTATATATTAATTAATTAATTACGGATGATGAAATCAAAACTTATTATTATTGAAGAACCTTACCTGTTTTTTCAAATGGTCTTTAAATTCTTTAAATGAAGTAATTTTAACTCGAGGGCCATGTTGAAATAAGGGCAGCTGACCATTAGGTGAAACCCAGGGGTTATTGCATTCCGTGTTTTTAACGGGAGCTCCGCAAAATTTTGCGTATGACTGAAATTATTTACGAATTAATTTTAGGCATTTTAAATATGATTTTATTATTTTAATTTATTTACCATCGCTTTTAAACACTCGCAGTCAATGCTAGGCAATGTTTTATGTGGTCCCCATGATTTTAGTTCCATTTTACTAATTTAAATTAACGTTATTTATTAAGTTTAACATATATATAATGTTTATATAACGTGGGTAAGGCTTAGGTACAAAATATATGGGCATACGCGAGTCAAAAGGTTAAACCTATATTGATTATTGGTAAAGAAACTGATGTGAACTGAACCTTCAATTATTGGGGATTAGTTTCTGAAAGATAGAGATAGATGGCGCCAACATTCCATACATTTTAAATTTAAGAACAAATTTACGCGTACGTCTTATGAAATTGTCTATTTTGTCTGTCTGAAATTGTTTTTAAAATGGGCAATTTTATATTAATTTTCCCGGAAATGTAGTTTTTTATGGTTTTTCTAGATATATTCGAGTATTTTAGCGATTTTTAGGCTTAGTGACGTTAGGCTTAACTGATACGGATTATAAGTGGGTCATAATTGATTTGCGACGGGGAAATTTAAAAAGACAATGAACGTCTTAGTTTTCCGCTTGTTACAAAAGATTTCTTCGACTTCCTGCTTAAAACTTTAAACGAAATGTCTTTTGGAAATTAAATAAAAAAATCATTTCAAAGTGTCGAAATTATGATTTAGTTCAGATTTTACGATCCATATAGTCGAGATATAGAGAGACAAGTTAGAGAACTAAATAGATAAGATTAGATTAAATATATGGGCACGGTTTCGTCGAAGTCTAATATAAAATTAGATAACTAAATGAAAACCTAGTAAATATATGTAAAGGAAACTTAATTATTTATAATTATACGAAGAAAATTTACTTCATCGTCGCGAAGTTATTGAAAAGTAGGCTTGTTCAAGGCCCTTCCAAAAAATGTCAATCATAACACCCGTTTGATATTAATTAGTACAAAAAGTAAAATTTTTTTGTAAAAAGAAAAACGAACGTGTGAAAAATTTACGTGAAATTTTGGAAAATTTCTGGGCAACTTTTGGAAAATATCTGAGGAGAAAGCAACGTTTCCGGGGGGGGGGGGGGTAATCGGATGTAAAAATATAGGGGGGAGGGAGGTCAGTCTATTTTTTCTAAAGGGAGAGTATAGGAATAGGTTAGGACATTATAGAGAACTTTACCATCCGTAAAGAGAGATCTTCCGACCCACCCGGCGGCACCCCGGTATGGCGGGCCACTGCCAGCTCAAGGCCGTTTTTACCCCGCTAGCTTTTTTACCCAAACCAAATTGGTTGGTTTAGAAGTTTGCTTTCTCATTTCTCCTCGCATCGCGAATGGTTTCGTTCGTTTTTTGTTAGCGGCGGCCCTAACCTAAACCAATCTATCCGGTGTCCTTCGATTCTATCGAGTCTCTCTCCTCTCCTCTTCCCAACGTTTCGTTAAACGCTCTCTCTTTAATATCATATGATAGCGAAGCTTCAAACCGATCAAACAACTTCTGTCTTCGCGCGAATCTGTTAGTTATTTGTTATTTAAGGAAATATACGTTTTCTAGACATATTTATTTAAGGTTTTAAATTATTATGCGAGGATCAATTGATCAAATACTTCCTCTGAGCTACAAGAATGTGAGTATTGGCGTTATTACGAATGAAAGGGGTGGTGAATTGAATCCAAAACTTAGCATGCTTTTTATTATCATTGGCTTTTAATTGTAATTGTAATCTTTATCAACTTATAATATTTCGCATTTACGGGAAATGTTTTAAATTCTTCCTTTACGCTTTTTTTTGCGCAATTTCCCAAATATTTTACCGCTTTTTCTTTTTTTTTTCCTTTGATTGGTCACGTGACAATTTACCGAAATTTTCCTTTTATTTGACGCGTGACACGTGACATCACGCGACTCGCGTTATAATTTAATTTAATTTAAACTAAGTTAAAACGAATTAAATTTTGCTATTAGTTAAAGAGAAATCAGACAATAATAATTTGGCTAGATTATTATTATTATTATTATTATTATTATTTAATTTAAATATTGGTTGAGTTAAAAGTTAACCCTGTCGTTGTTAAAGGGAGCATCAATAGGTTTTCTATCTAAATTTTGACGTCATCATAATCTCAATGGAGATTTTTATGTTCGTTACCAACCCAGCAAAGGAAAAAGCGGTAAAGTCTGACCTAGATAGCTTGGAAAACTTTCGCAAGGTTTTTTTTTTAGTTTATATAAAATATAATGTATAACTTGTTGAACTGCTTCAGTCTCGGTCTAATAGTCTCTATTTGAATTTCAAACAACTCGAGTTGCGCGCGGATGACGTGGTTGGTTAGTTTGTTAGTTAGTTAAAACATCTACGTATAAATTATACCATAGAAATCTTCAGTACGGTATGGAATAAATTATTATTGTACATACTAGGGCGTAGTTGAGAGGAATTTTTAATATTATATGCGCGGAGAAGAGCTCGAGTTTTTATTTGTAAGTTACGGGTATTTATCAGAGTTTCGTAATGTTATCGTGGTAATTATAAATGTACTGGTTCTAATATTATTTATGATTTTGAGTGTTTTTCCGTTTGGTGAAATAACAGTTTGTTGTCCCTTAACGCGAAGTTTCAAACAGGTCGAGGAATTCTAGGAATGGACCCCAAAATGGTGGTGGAATTTTAGGAATGGGGCCCAAAATGGTGGGGGGAATTTTAGGAATATGGGGCCCAAAATGGTGGGGGAATTTAAGGAATATGGGACCCCAAAATGGTCGGGGAATTTTAGGAATAGGACCCCCAAAATGGTGGGGGGAATTTTAGGAATAGGACCCCCAAAATGGTCGGGGAATTTTAGGAATAGGACCCCCAAAATGGTCGGGGAATTTTAGGAATAGGACCCCCAAAATGGTCGGGGAATTTTAGGAATAGGACCCCCAAAATGGTCAGAGAATTTTAGGAATAGGACCCCCAAAATGGTCAGAGAATTTTAGGAATAGGACCCCCAAAATGGTCAGGGAATTTTAGGAATAGGACCCCCAAAATGGTCAGGGAATTTTAGGAATAGGACCCCCAAAATGGTGGGGGAATTTTAGGAATAGGACCCCCAAAATGGTGGGGGAATTTTAGGAATAGGACCCCCAAAATGGTGGGGGGAATTTTAGGAATAGGACCCCCAAAATGGTGGGGGGAATTTTAGGAATAGGACCCCCAAAATGGTGGGGGGAATTTTAGGAATAGGACCCCCAAAATGGTGGGGGGAATTTTAGGAATAGGACCCCCAAAATGGCTCTGACAACAAACAATCATAGCATTTGGGACTTGGGAGATGATTGAGATACCCCAAATATAATATAGTGTCGTCTTCCCTTTAAAAAATCCAATATAGCAAAATTACGATGGTTTAATTTGACAACGGAATTTGCGTAATTGTATAAATATTTTTTCGATTTATTAAGGTAGAGGTATGTTAAGCACAGCGAGCGAGTCGAGGGTCCCTGACCCCCATCCATCCTTCTCTTACGGTATTATATATATTTGGGGCTAAATGACGTCAAACACCATTTCATTTTTTTTTTCTGTTGGGCGGTTTCTAACTTCCGCCTTTTTTCGTTTGAATAAAAAATTTCCCGTCCATGTCACTCTTAACTCCCAATTTGAGTTTGCGATATTATCTACCCTAATTTTATAATGTATTGTTTAAGGAACCTTAAGCAAATTCAGGGTGGTTTATAGTTAATTTTTGGGGTTTTTTTGTGTTTAAATATTAACAGGGTAGACCAAGGTAGATAGAGAGCGACTTTAGACAGGTGGGCAACCGTAACGCGCATGCGTAAATTTTATTTTTATTTTTTTAGTTTCCGCTGATTATCTCTTTTCATCCATGCAACAATTATTATATTTTTTAACATCCTGGCCCAAACCAGGGATTGATGGAGACAGCGAGAGGAGAGATCCGAGAGTTATTAGTAGCCAGATCTCTGTAAACTGCTTTCCCTCCCTCTCTCCATCCCCCTTTTGATGTTGTTTGTGGCCAAATAAGTTCGTATCCTGTCTATTTTTATTATTATTATCCGATGGGAAATGGATATTAGACCAAAAAGACTAGGCTTAGGAAAATATTGGTGGTCGGTGTTTTTTTTTTTTTTTAATTTTATTTTTTTATTTTTTTATTTTTTTATTTTTGGAAGGAAAATAGTTCAACTATGGAATTCGATTATAAATGTAAGGGAATTTCGGAAATCCCAAGGCTTAAAATGAGGAGATTTAGGAATTTCCATCATTAAATGTAAGGGAGTTTAGGAATTTCCATGGAATTAGTCTTAAAATGTAAGGGAGTTTAGGAATTTCCATGGAATTAGTCTTAAAATGTAAGGGAGTTTAGGAATTTCCATGGAATTAGTCTTAAAATGTAAGGGAGAAGGGAGTTTAGGAATTTCCATGGAATTAGTCTTAAAATGTAAGGGAGAAGGGAGTTTAGGAATTTCCATGGAATTAGTCTTAAAATGTAAGAGAGTTTAGGAATTTCCATGGAATTAGTCTTAAAATGTAAGGGAATTTAGGAATTTCCATGGAATTAGTCTTAAAATGTAAGGGAATTTAGGAATTTCCATGGAATTAGTCTTAAAATGTAAGGGAATTTAGGAATTTCCATGGAATTAGTCTTAAAATGTAAGGGAATTTAGGAATTTCCATGGAGTTAGTCTTAAAATGCAAGGGAATTTAGGAATTTCTATGGAATTAGTCTTAAAATGCAAGGGAGTTTAGGAATTTCCATGGAATTAGTCTTAAAATGTAAGGGGGGAGTTTAGGAATTTCCATGGAATTAGTCTTAAAATGTAAGGGGGGAGTTTAGGAATTTCCATGGAATTAGTCTTAAAATGTAAGGGGGGAGTTTAGGAATTTCCATGGAATTAGTCTTAAAATGTAAGGGGGGAGTTTAGGAATTTCCATGGAATTAGTCTTAAAATGTAAGGGGGGACTTTAGGAATTTCCATGGAATTAGTCTTAAAATGTAAGGGAATTTCCATGAAATTAGACTTAAAATGTAAGGGAATTTCGGAATTTCCACGGAATTAGTCTTAAAATGTAAGGGAATTTCGGAATTTTATTGATAATCAGTTTTAAAATATAAGGGAATTTCGGAATTTTATTGATAATCAGTTTTAAAATATAAGGGAAATGGAAAATTAAATGTAAGGGACGTAAGGGAACTTGAAGAATCTCATCTAGTAAAATCAATCGCGATTGACGTAGAACTTTTTCCTCCAAAATTTTCCCACGAGTCAAATTTGGCAAATCGGTAAGAAAAATTCTCCACTAAATAGATTTATAGAAATTTGTATCTTTTGAAACGTTTTAGTGTCAGGCAGTGAGGGAAGGGGAGGGGTTAAAACGGAAACCAGGCTTGTCCGTTAACGAGTTGCCTATCTTAAAAATGGCCACCCACCTTTATAACTTCCATCGTATTACGAATATAAACGCGAACACTGATAATACGCGTCGAATCTATTTAAAATATTCGGCGAAAAAAGAACCCATTTTATCGTAAATTTCTCGGCCTGGCTTTTGTTGAAGCCCAAAAACCCAAGCCGGTTCAAAGAGAAGAGAAGCTTTTTCAGTTTGACGGGTAGCTAGCTAGCTAGGTAGGAAGGTAGGAGAAAAATAGACCTGGTGGCTTTTGTATCCACGGCTCTTTTTTCGGCAAAACGAAAAAAAAGCGGCTCTCTTACCTTTTGTAAAATAGGAGGGGATGGATGGATGGGGGGTGAGAGGGGGAGGAGGGTCTTCCATAAAGAAAGATAGCTTTAGGCTTAAGGGAAGGAAACTCGCTCGCGCTGTGTTGTAAAAAGAAAAAGAGATTTCTTCATCCCTCGCGCGAAATCGGAGCAGATGGTCTCTAGCTCGTGTTTCCGTTCAGTCAACCTTCTTTTTATTTCCCGCCAAAAATCACGAGGTACTGAAGGATGAAAGACCACGAGTTCAAAGGTCTTCCCTACCCTATTGGGTGCAGCTATGCGCGCGCCGGACTTGGTGAGCCAACTTTTGCAATTTTACATAGATATCAGAGATACGTGATAGATTTTTAAGGGTTAATCGTCAGAAGGAATTTAGCAACGTTCCATAGATGTTTGTTGACTGATTGAATTTTTACCGCTGTTGTCAGATTAAGACTTAACAGGGTTCATACAAACCTGGAAAAATCAGGGAAAAAAATAGTTGAGGAAAGCCTCCGGGAAATTTTGAATTTTTAGTAAAATTCAGGGAAATCAGGGGAATTTTCGTCAAACAGGGGCCGAGTAATTAAGGAAAATGTTCGTAAACATCCCCTCCATAGGATTAACATATACTTTGGAGGCTCATAACTCTGGTTCTACTAGAGATACGGAAATGTCCTTTGAGCATGTTATAGTCATATTTGCCCCCCCCCCTCCTTCGTTAACATTTGCTCCATAGGATACTCCATATACGGGAAAAACCTGGAAAACTCAGGGAAGTATATGGGGTAAAGCCTGGAAATCTCAGGGATATTTGTTTTCCAAAAGTTGTATGAACCGTGACTTAGTAAAGGTTTAAATATATTTCTGATATCTACGAGAACGATCGCGTTTTGGCGGGAAACTTTGCAAAACTAGGTTCCCCTGATTTTTGCGGGCGCATTTTTCTTTATTCTTGCTCGTGATTCTTTAGCGGCAGTGGCATTACACGTTTTTTACCCTCATCTGTTTATTACGCAACGTTTTTCCCTCGCCAAATGAAAGGCGTAAGGTTCAGATTTAACATTTCCCTTAACAGAATATAATGAGCTTTTCTTCTAAAAGTATAAAATATATTAATTGGGAAGTATTTTAGAAGAAGATAATCTTGATAGACAACGGAAGAGGAAGTTGGGGTTTTATGTAAAAATGCCAGGAAAGTTTTAAGAAATTTTTAATGGGTAGGGTTTATGTTCTTATGGCGAAAATACTCAAAATGGGGCTAATCTATTTTTAGAGGAAGTTTCCGACCCCTTCGAAAATACCTACGTAGATTTGATTAGTACATATATATAGTTCTGTCTTTTATTATTTTTCTTTTTAATTAAGTTTAGTTTTAAAGCGGCCTAGAAAGTTGGAATTTTATCAAAGTAACTGTATGAAATAACGTTACATTTACCCGTTATTAGTGGAGGCGTTGATAGCACGTACCACGCCTGATAAGAAGCGATTAGACAAAAGTAATATCTCCGTAAAATTAATATAATTTATCACTTCCAAGAAATTAGGCTAAAAATAAGTACCGAGTGACAGAACCTCCGAATGATAAGTACCTAGCTAAACCTAGTATGTGTTCAGGAATTTTATTTATAATATTGTCATTTTTATAATGGGCGACCTTTTGACCTTGAATCCAACACCTTTCTTAAGGGTTTTGAAAACTCATGTGATATCTTAGGCTTTGAATTTCGCGAGGGAATGACAAACGGTGATATACCACCACCTCCATAAAGGATTTAACCACCATAAGTACTCTAGTACCATTAAGCGCAATCCTCTAATACCACACTAGCTGGCTTTTAGTTTACTGACAAGTGACGTCAAACTTGGGTTTTGGCCATGGTACTTAACGCTCCGGGAACTGAATTAACTAAGCTGACCCTTTTCTCCGCCTACCACCACCAACACCAAGTTAACCTGACCGTATTTAGCATTGCCCCTTTCTAAGATTTTTGGGACCCTCTTTCGAGGAATTTTTTTCTTTTTTCTTTTTCTGGTTTAAGTATTTCACCCCTTTCCCAATAAATTTCGGCTTGGCACCACCAGGGGGACTTCAGGAAGGGGAGGGTGACTTCCTTTTTAACACCCGTAACATTTCGTTCGTACAGGAGCTAACAAATTATTTCCAAAAAGTTTCACCATCATAGACTATAGAACGATAAAGATATTTAGACAGATAGACTTGAAGCTGAGAGTTTTGGGAGTGGTTTCTTTTGGTTTTTCGCAAATACCTATCCAATATGGCGTCGATATAGTCAAATTAAACCCGAAAAATTCCATTTTAGGGGTGTGGGGTAATGGTTCAAAAAAGTTGAAAGGTCATGACCTTCAATACCATGTGGGTGTGTCCTCCCCTGGTCATCCTTCAGGTTTCAAACTTTGTTTATTGAAGATTCGTGAGGGGGAAGCTATCAACTTCAATTCTACTGTAATATTTGTAAAATTTTAAAGTGGCAATGTAAATTCTCAAGTATTTATCAAAATAGAAATTAGAACACAATTCCCTTAAGTTTATGGAAAGTTCTCAAGTTTGTGGAAACGTTTTACAGAAGTAGATTAACTGTTAAGGAAATGTTCTTGGGAACGATTTCAGAAGTAGATTATCTCGCAATTATGGGGGGGGAGGGGGGACCACCAGAGTTCGATCGTTGTTTCCATGGGAAAACGTCACAAACTCGTGCATTTTTTTTGGGGGGCAAAACTTCATCGACCACGTGCATTTTTGGTCTTAGTCATTTTTGACACTTTCTCCTTGGGGGATCGGGGGTGTATTTTTGGCTTTAAAGTACCCAGGGGTTTTTCTGCGTAATTATTTCGAAATACAATTGCCCTTGTCAGTGAAATCTTTCAGTTCGCACACCTGAAAGTTTCCAATCTTTTCAAGGGATCGGTACCAATTCATAGATGTCCTAAATAAATAAGTAGCCTCGGGAAGATTCGTAACCTATTCCGTCAGTTAGGCTTAACTTAAAAATGTAATGTTTGAAGAAATATCGCAAAATTTAGCTAAGAATTTAGAACAAAATAACTAACCACGTTTTGGTGTGACAAATCGCGTATAAAAAGGGTCGCGTGATGTATCTTAGGGTCATCTCGTTAAATGTTTCGAAATTTTCCGATGTCCATGCGTTTAGTGTTGTCAAAAAGTGGGAGGATACGTGTCTAAAATATATGGTAGTTCTTTTGAATTGCTCATCTTTAGCGTAGCTAGCTCAAAAAAGGGGATCCTGACTAGGAATTGTCCCCAAAAAGGGGGGTGGCACTGCAGTTGCAATCTACTCTCGGGGTTGGTACACCGTGGTCCCGAAGCTTCGAGATACGCTTCTTCTATTCAAACTCTTTCATGGCTTCACTTATAAAGCCTCGATGCCCGGACCCTTCTCTCGTCATTGTAATAGGCGATTCTATCCGGCTATGGCGTTGCTGATCTCCGGTTTACCCCTATGGCACACCTCGTGTGTACTGTACTACCCCATCGCGGCGTGTTTTTCTCTTGGGTTGGAGTTTCGGAAGTACAGATTGTGTAGTAGTACCAAAGTTCTTCCTCAGTTCGGGTCCGTTCGGGACAAAGACTGTTTTTCAACCCGAGAAAGGCCCCCATATTTTGCGCGATCGGTTTTTTTTCTTCAAGTTAAAGAATTGGTTTACTACCGATTTTATTCTATTTTTAAACTTAGTACCGAGTTTTGTCGACTTGTTCGCACTTTTCATGGTCAAGGCCCCGGGTTTAACCTTGACTTGGACTAGACCAGTCTCTCCTGGAGGTATATCGTAGTTTTTGAGGTATAGTCGATTTTGATTTTTTTTTTTTTTAAATTTTTAATTTTAAATCGTATGGTATGAACTTAGAATTAGTTTGATTAAATTGGCAGAACCGTTTGCTGGGTTGCTTGCTAAGTTGCTATAGGATAAAAAACCAGGGAAAGTCAGTAGGTAGTTTAAAAATAATTATTTTGTCTCAACCCTGATTCCGTTTTGGGTTACGATGAGTTAGAGATGAAAAGTGCGAACGTATCCCAATCCGTGTTTAACCTTTTTAAGACGCGAATATTATACCCCTTCTTCTTCCCTCGGTCTTGAGGTCGCGAGTTCACGAACTCTAGTCAATGGGTAAACCAAGTCCCCCAATCTTTTATACCAACCCTCAAAAGAAAAATATCTTGAGATCTTGGCAAGATCACCACCGAATCGAATATCTGGTAAGAAAGAATTCCAAAAGAATCGGATTTTATATTTTTTTTTCGCGTTATGTTATTTGATTTGCTTGGCTCTGTTCCGCATCTTGGGGTCCTGTGGTGGTGGAATTAGGGTTGTTGGTATATTTGGTCTCTGAAGAACGCCGGCGAACGAGTAGGAAAATGTTTGCCTAGAAACGGTCGAGATGGGTGACAATATTGTCTTTTTTTCTACAAAAAACTGATATTGCACTCGTCCCGGCCTCTTTTGGGTTAACGCAATTCGACGAAAGATACTTCTTTTACTACTACTACAGGAAGTTGCTGCGAAATTTATTATAAGTTTTCCATCCTCCTCTCTCCCTTCGTTTGACCTATTTTTAGTCTATTCTTATTTTACAATTTGACTCCCCGTTGATTTGAATAAATTAGAAATTGGTACACTACAAAACTATTTTTCAAATCTATTTATCAAGAGGAATTTTTCAATTTTAATGTTATGTCAAAAACCTTTTTATTTTCTGCGCAAGGTGATATCTTTTTTCTTTTATTTTTTTTTAGTTTTAAGGCTCCAGGCGTTTTATTTAATAATTAGAAAAGGTTAAAAATCGGTTAAATATATCGTTAGTCATTTTAATTATACATGACGTCATTGGGATAATTAAGCGATTAAACAGGAGAGGCTCAGGATTTATTTTAAATATTTTTTTTTCTTCTAAGTATCTGGTGTAGTTATTACTTATTAGCCTCTCTAAATTTATAAAGAACCAAATTCAGAGTAGACCACTACAAAAACCTTGAAATTCAGGCAAACGAGGGAAATAGCTGTACCTTAATTTGTACGAACGCTGTAATTACTATAGTCCTTTAGGGGCTTGGGTTTTATCGACAGGGAAATGAATTTAAGGTTTACTTGTGGGTAGAAAATTTCACGACTGACAAAGTTATTAACTATTTATAAACCCTCTATAATTAAAAATCAATTTAATAGCGATGCCAGAAATAATCTTAACGCAAAATCTCATCCAAAAAAAAAAAACTTTTAATATTCAACAATTGAAGAGTTCATTGTATTCTTTGCAAAGAAAAGAAAAGGCAGCCGTTGGTTGCGTTTGGGATGGGCAGATATTTTTCATCCCTCTAGATAGGACTACTATTTGATGGAAGGGCGGATGGGTAGATAATTTGGACCGGGTGGCGTGTGGGCAACCAGTAAAAAGGGCAGCTGTTACACGGAGAGCGAGAGAGGACCAGTTACTAACCAAACCCGGCTTAATATTTTGGCAATGGCCACACGCCACGTGTGCTTACGCCGTGTTTAGTTTAATGAAACTTGATTTTCTGATTTTTGAAACGCAGTTGGGGCTGAGTTTTTCTCGCAACCAAATGAATGAACCTGGGCCTGACGTTGTATTATTAATGTAGTCTCTAGATGGGATGAACTTATAGGGTAACAGCGGATAATGTTATATTAACATTGAGCATACGCTGAAACTGCCAGAAGGGCTCTTTTCCTTTTTAACAATAAAGGGACCCCTTACCTGTCATTTATTAATATGGGTTTTAGACTATCCGTTAGCCTTTGATAGTACTGTCAAATTAAGTTGACGACGGAGTTTTTATAGTAGGTAGGTAGTTTTTGAAAGGACCAGGTGTTCCCCCTGTTTGTTCATGGTAGGGTAGCCCGGGTTAAGCTAACCCCGAATGTTGTGGTTTTTTGATTGCTCCCAACATCTCAACGGACGTTTTTGAATAAATGTATTATATTATGTAATATTTTTTGGAAATAAATTTTTACATTTTAATAATTTTTAAAAAAGAAAAAAGTGGTTTCGAAATTTTCTGGTTTTTATTGTATATAACAAAATATATATATTTTTAGTACCTTTTAAGTTTTGGTATATAATATAATTATAAATGTAGTTTAGGCTAGTTAATTTCCACGGATATGTTTCTTATGATACTCGCTTATAAAACGAACAATTTTTTCTTCAATTTCAACCCCAGTTTTGATTTCATCTTCAGTTAAAATTATAGGAGTTTCGCTTGACTTTTCGACAATTATTACTTTGTTTTTACGGTTATGCAATTCATTAGCGATTACAACCTAATATATAATCTTTTAATTAATATTAATTAAATTTAAAAATGTTAAGTTGTGTTACTTACACTATGTCCGTAATTTTTAAGAGCGGCTTTGGATTTTGGTATCAATAGAGATTCATCTGTTTCCAACTGATTGTTAAAGATTTTTAAATTAATTTTTTCGGTTCTTAAATTTTTTTTTTTTTGATCAGGCTTTCTTTAATTTACCTTAAATGATATAACAAAGGCGTTGGGAACCCATTGACACACTAATGGTTGCAATATTTTGGGAACTAATTCGAGTTCTAAATGCAGTGGACCGTTCACCGATTGGATCTTGTGCGTCACCTTTAATGAAGGAAATTTTTGAGGTCAGTAATATTTCAAAATTTGGTTTTTCTTTGTATGGTGGTGGGTCTAATGTCGAATAGAAAATTTTAATTTTTCGGGGAGTTTTTATTCCAACGTACTATTTGTTATGGTTAAGCCTGTCGCACACGACAGGAAATTACTAGGAGTTTTTTTTGGAGAGGGGAGGGGGTTAAATTGTTAAAATTTGGAAACTGAATTTAAACAAACCATTTGAGATGAGGGTACGTAGAAATCGGAGACAGCGGCTGCTAAATAGAGCAAAGCGGTCTTATCCAGATCTGATAATATCCGCGAAGTCTCACGTAATAAATGCAAGTATTCAGGGAGAGTGGTAAAAGGAACCATCAGTAATTTCCCCGATTTTAGAACCTCCCTGTAACTCTTTAATATCGGCAGTACATCTTGAACGCTATCCGATTTAACTAAAATAATTCAGTTTATTTTAAATATATTTTTACAATCTTCGTAAAATCAATTCAATTGGAGAAAAAAAAAGTTAAAAATTACTTTTGATTTCGGTGTTGTTTCCTTGGGGGGAATTTTCCACGATTTCTAATAAATTCAATAGAGTAGAGGACGGGAAATGTCTGGTGAATGGTTCCAGGGATTTATTGCGATATAAAAATATGACGGCGTAACCTTCTTTAAGAAAATACCTATAAATAAATAAATAAATATACGCGCGCCCAAAATTCAGAAATATTTCTTCCCGCCTATTTCGCAAGTATTTTGATGTAACAAGTTTGGCTTACTCTGCCGACGAGGAACCTCTTGTTCCAGCGCTAAAATTATCCACGAATCTCACGGTGTTGTGTTCTAATGGAACCGTAGTACCTCCGGACTTGAACGGAATTAATTTATTAATATTAAGTTACGTTTAATTATATATATATATTATTAAAGGTGGAATTTATTTCGAATATGTACTCACGGTTACCAACGCGACTCTAGTCCCGTTTTTTTTATGAATTTTAACGAAATTATCAATTTTCCTTGAAATTTCCAAGTGATTTACTGGAGGTGGGTTATCTTTGTAAAATTGTTCCCAATTTTTCGACATTTTTTTTTGGTTGGTTAGATTGATAAAGTTTATTAGTAAAGGTGCGGAATCTACTGTCGCGGACTATTTTCCCAAATCCGCTTCAATTTACCGCGAATTTTTAACGATTTTAATCGCGAAATGAGCTAAGCCTCGTCGTACGCAACGTATTTTTACTATACTATCTTTGCTCTTTTCGCAAACTGGTTTTTATTTTAGAACTTCGTTGGTAGAAGAAGTGTACTACAAATATATTTTTAAAACCTCTCGTTCTCCCCCTCTGTTTAACCTCAATATTTTAATCGACTCGTTTTTATCGGAAGCCGAGTGAGTTGAACTTTAAACCCAACGATTTTTAATCGACCCTTCTTCCTTTGTCGTCAACGCGGAAAAAAATCGCAGAAAAAAATACGCGCGGTTTTTGATTAGTTTCCTGCAATATTGCGAAATGAAACGCCGGTAAAAATTAAGCCCAACTTTGATAAATTTCCGATAGAATTTACTCGTGAAATTGCCTTAAATTTATAATAAATATCAACCGAAAATGCCTCAAGAATTTCAAGTACTTAAATGTTGCGATTGCCAAACGTACCAAGTACATTTGGTGAAGAAACTGAATAAATTTAATTGCAAAATGTGCGGCAAGAAGCAATCGACGCGTCAAGTTTATATGAAGAGTTTCTCCGGAGCGGATTGCCGAAATTGCGTGCAGAAATTAAATTTGAAAAAAGGAGAGGAAACGGAGAAAGAACAATTCGAAAAACAGATGGAAGGCGAACAACAACAACAACCCGAAGTGGAAGGGGATGAAGAAGACGGGGTCAACTTGGCAGAGGGTCAAACATCCGTGGAGAATCAATTGGAAGATGAGGATGACCTCCCTGACATACCATTACCCAGCCCGCAATTAGAATCCGAGGAAGAGACCGCCGTGCCTAACCAACAAGATGGCGGCGGAGTCGGTGCCGAAAAATTAACAACACCCCAAGACGAGGCGGAGGCGACGACAACAACGGAAACTGCCACCAAGAAAAAGAGCAAATGGGATGTATTTTTGCAGTACAAGGAATGAATTTATTAGGGAATATCCGTGGACTTGCCATAAACAATAACTGTCAGGGAAAATGTCTTTTCATCAACTCTTTGTGATAATCATCATCTTAACACAACCAACACACGCATTTGTTACCAAAAAAAAAAGAATTAACATTTTTATTAATTACAATTAAACAAACGTATACAGTTTAATACAGAAAAGATATAAATTTATTATCAATCAGGTGTTAATCTCTTCTCTCATTTTCTTCTACTTATTAATGTTATCACGATGTAAATGATAAGTTTATCGGTGAGGCTATGTCGGGTGTCACGTCCATTTGAACCGAATCATTCTGAAAATTATGGTTATTAGCCAATTAGTGCTAAAATTTTAGGCTTTATTAGTATTACTTACCTTGGCCTTTTCTTGATTAGATCTTGCTAAGGCGATTTGTTTAATTAGAGATTTGCCTTCCTCTCTTGTGTCCGGATATTCCGTGCATTTTTGCGCGTATTCGTGAGCTTCATCCAATTGTCCTTTGACGAAAGCGTAATTCGCCATGAATTTATAAGCGCAACTTTTATCATCCCTGTCAATAACCTGATTCCAAAAAGAAATACATTAGTTGTCCCATGGTTTTCGTAAGTTAATTACTTACTCCTCTGGTTTCCGCTTCTGCAATGTAATCTTTGTAAGTGGCTGCAGCTTGATCGTCTTCATCCAATTTCTCGTAACATCTACAGGTTGAATCTCAAGCAATTACTTTTGGAAATTACTTACAAATACGAACAGTTCAGTTCCAGTACTTTGCTAGTTTAATCAGAGCTATTCCTTCAATGTCCCCGACAGCGTGGGCTTTCCAGAAACATTTCTTCGCTTCCAAATGTTTGTCTAATTTCTCGTAGGCTTCTCCTAATGCAACCATCATTCTAGAATCATTTGGTCTAAACAAAAAAGAGGTTAATTGCGGAAAACTGCAACGGGCAATTTCGTCGTCACGTGACTTATACCTGAGTTGCTGCGCTTGTCTGTAATAATACAAACAATAAAATGGCATCTTTAAAATCTCGTACGTTTGTCCCAGACCGTACCAGGCCCTGTAATCTCGTCTATTCACCTCTGACAAAGATAATTAAATATATTTTTATCTTTTAACTTACTACTGGTAATTGTTAATTACCGATTGCTTGTCGGTAAGATTGTATGGCCGCTGAGGTATTCTTCATCTCCATGTACTCGTGTCCCATTAGTGTCCAAGCCGCCAAGTAATTTGGGTTTAATCTCAGCGCCCGTTGAAAGTAAAGGACAGCCTTTTCGTGTTGAGAACGTAAACTGTAGAAATTGCCGATTACGCAACAAGTTTCAACTCGGTATTTGTCGATTTCGCAAGAATGATGCGCCAAGTAACTCAGTTCGACGCGTAATTCTTTGACGTATAATAAATTGGAGTAAATGTCCATATTGTCCAATCTAAATGGATCAGCTTTCTGTAATACTTGGAAGCCTAATATGGCTTGGTCCACGTCTTTTCGTGTTATTAATTAGTTTATTTTAGTATTTAATTTAATTACAACAAAGGGTATGATATAATTACCCCTCATGTTATGATAGGCAATGGCGACTTGCGCCATGATATAAGTACTGGATTGAAATCCATGGTCTTTTAAGTCAATGTATATATCAAGGGCTTCTTCGTTAAGTTGCAATTCGAGACACGTATGCGCTTTGAAGAATTCGTACATCCAATGAGCGGGAAGTGAAAGTCTTTTCAACTGCAATAATATCTTTATTAACAACCCCTTAACGTTCTTATAGAGTAGTGGCAGCTATGTTAAATTCCCATAGAGGGGACTAGGGAACTATGGTAAAAGGGGGGGGGGAGTGCCGCCATTACCGCTTCTCTGTCAGTAACCAAGGCCGCTAATTCGAGCCAAGCACCCCAGTGACTCGGTTCCAAGTGAATCGCTTCTCTAAGGACCTCTAGGGCTTTACTATGTAATTGCAGTCGTTTTAGGACCACACCATACCTGCGAAATATTTAAATACATAATATTATTTTATTTAAACCCCTTCTTAGATTACTTACAAGTATAAACAATATCCATCCAATTTTTTGTCAACGTGTTCCTTTTCAAATTCAACCCTAAGTGTTTTTAAAACGGAATTTTTGGCTTTTTCCGCGGGTGCAATAGGATCGACAGCGTCATCCAATTTCTTTTTCTCCCCAGACTATAACGAACGCGATTAGTTTTTATTTATTGTAATTAATATTAATTACTGTAATATTACCTGATATCTGGAATACCAGTGTAAGAATTTAGCTTGGGGTGATTGACAGTTTGCTGTGAAATGAGCTGCTCTGTCGTATTCTCTCAAATCAAAGTAACTTTTAGCTAAAATATACTGGTCGTATTCCGAGGCATATTCTGGCTTCTGAAATGAAATCTTTTTAATTTATTTATTTATTAAAATTTTTAATTATGATTAGATTAATAATTAATTACAATTGACAAGGTGTCATCCTCCTCATCTTGTACATTTGACAAAGCGAAACATAATTCAGCAGCCCTAAATTACGTTTAATTTTAAGTTGTAAATTAACGTAATTAAATTTGGAAATTTACCATTTTGTACTATGCAATAATCCACGCTGGGAACATTTCAAAAAAGCTAATCTTAAATCGCGCTTAATAACTTTTAAATCCCAAGTTGAAATCACCGCCATTTTCATTTTATCTTTGGGGGATGAAAACTCAACCGGATGTTGAAATTTTTGCCGCTCACTTGGGTTTCCGGTCGCCATGGTAATTGCCAGATCCGAAAAGTGCGCTACCAGAGACCGCCACATCCACGTTGTAAGAAAGATTTTTAGGCGCCAAACTCTGTTAGTTTCGCGCGCGTTCCGATAGAGACCGCCACCTCACTGAAAATCGTTTCTTTTGTTCATCGGATTTCGTTACTTTCGTAAACGGATTGGAATTTAAATGCAGACGACGCTCGGGTCCGTCAGATTGTAGTTTGTATCGCGTAAAATAATAATTAGTTTCGATTAAATTAAGTAAAAAACATACGTAATTGTCTTTGACAAGATGGATAGAGATAGGCAAGTTAAACTCCGAGGCTTAAGGCCTTCTGATTTCGAATTGCCACCGTTGGAACCTATTTTTAGTCCTGGCAGTGGTAAATACGCATTGTTGTTTTTTAAAGGGAAGATAACCACGTGTGCTAAGGGTCTTCACTATTTTTTTTTTAATTAAGCTAATAATGACAGTAAAGATTACGTCACTCTCCTAGTTGCTAATTTTCCATACGGAACCACTGAGGTAGAAAATATTGCCCAAATTTCACACACAATTTAGTATCCTATATGTGGTTTTATTTAACATATTAATTTAGACGGACTTGTACCTACTTTTTGAGGATTACAATCCCATTTGCGTTAACATGGTTGTGAATTCTCCGGCCCAGAGATAGTAGGTTTTTATTCCCATTAAAGGGAATATCAAGCGAAATTATAATAATTTCAATGTTTGTAGCACCTTTGGTTACGTTACTCTCCCAAATCGCGACATTGCTGAAGAGGCAATGTTTGAGTTAGATTCAACTTCTTTCAACAAACGTCAGCTTGTCGTTTGTTATGCCTTGGAAAGAATTAATTAAGTCATCCCATGAAAAACAAAAACAATACGGGTTTTTTTTTTTCTTATTTGTTTAATCTCATTTTCATGTATATTTTTCTCTTTATTTTTTTTTGTAAAAATGTATAAATAATACATGTACCTAAACTTTGTCATAATAAAAACAATTGATGATTATTGCGTTTTTGGAAAATAATTATTGGGTTTCCAAGGGAGTATAATCTAACCTGGTGGTTTGTAACTTTATATTTTAACCAGCTATGAATTTATTCATGGGTTTTATGAGTAAATTCATAAATTATAGTGGGGATGAAATTGAACAATATTGATGGATGACAGTGAAATACGAATGATTATAAAATTTGTCAAGGTCAAGTGCAATTATAATAAAAATAATTATTAAAAATATAATCGTAATTAATTAATTAAATAAATAAGCGCCGTAATTAAAATAAATCTCACCTTGTCCTGATTAGCATAGGCCTTAAGTATAAAATGGGGGGCGGGGCCATAATAAAATAAATAATTTCATTTTTTTTTTTTAAAAAAAAGCTCAATTTGAAATTAATATAATTTAGAAAGAATTTGGGAAATAGATATGATTTTGGGAAAGTCATCATCAGACTAAAGTAGACAATTCCATGGTATGAACAGTGACATCAGGTGCTGTGGTTGAACAAGTTGATTCGTGTAATCGACTGTTAAATGGCGTATGTTTTGAACTTAAGAAGTCGCGACTGGCTCGAGTTTTTTCCCATTGCCACAAGTAGACGTTTTGAACGGATGCCACACCACAAAAAACGATACCAATTCCGATGGCGACACTCGTCGCGATAGCCGGAACTTCTTGGAAATGAATGAAGGTGAATAGAATGACTCCTGAAAGGAAAACGTTTAGAAATCTCTATGACGCGACGGACTTTAAATACTGGTAATTAATTACCCGTGAAGAAGATGGGTATTGACAAGAAGAAACCTCCGATGGATATCACCCTGGTGGTTGAACTTCGTTTCAGAAACTTGTTTGTCCTGAAGCAAAGTGGAAGAAATTCAACGAACCGCGCGATAAGTAGCCAGTACCACGATCCACTCGAACTTACCTTTGTTCTCCGTTTGGTGTCTTCAACAATTTAATGGCAAATAGAAACTGTATGCAACAAACGAAAAGACAACACAAATCCAAAGCGACCGTTAAAGTACTTAAGGCGACGGATACTTGGTACACTGGGAAATATTCCTCCGAACTGATAACGACGCGAAAACCGGACGTTTTTGGTTGCAACGCGTTATTGCCGACACCGCCGCCACCCCCGTTTGTTAAAACACGGGCGCTCGTTCGTTTCTCCACGTGACCGTCCGAAGAATGGCTGGTGGTCCTGGCCAATTGCGCGGGGACAACGGGGGGACCGACCTTTTGCAGGAAAAACAATGCCAGAAACGACATCAATAGAGATAGTAAACACAGCAGCGCTAAGGACGCTAATGTCTGGTATATACCCGTTTCCGTCACTTCCTCCGAGGAGGAAGGCGAAGAGCGGACGTATCCGCGTCGCATCACCGGTGATAAAGGGTTCAGAGGGTTGGTCGATGTCGGTGACAACCCGAGCAAGTCGTGAGCGTCGCGATTATCGTCCAAGGGACCCCGATGTCCGCCGTTTAACGTCGCCGGAGAACCGGACAAGATCAAAGGTTGTCTTCTGGTCGAATTGTTCATTTGAGGCAAATGTATGCTACCTCGGGATAAGTCCAACAAGGGTTTCGTACTGTTCATGGTTAAATTAGCCGGGATTGGCGTACCCATCAATGCCGGCGTGATATTACCCGCCGTCGAAGTATTGTTACCATTGTTAACGCCTCCGCGATTCGACGGAGGCGTTGACTGGTACAAACTCTGCACCTGATTGCCATTTGGATTGGCGTGCCCACCTAAATGGTTGTTGGATTGCAAAGAACGGCCGAGTGGCGGCGAAACGGCGGAACCGTTCATTTTGGCACTTGAAGGCGGAGTTGGGGTCTTTGTTGACGCGTTTAAACTTAGTGAAAGAGACATACTTCTTAGTTGTTTCGATTTCTCTTCAAGTCAGACAGTCGGGAGATCGAACTGATACGAACGTTTAAACTTAACGTAACTAAAGTGAAGTTGGCCGTGTCTCATTGGATCCCTTAAAATTAATCTCATTTAATCTTCAAGATAGTATCGTGATACTTTAAAGGTTGCGTAAACCATTAGCAAATCCAACAGGAGTTTGCGACAAGTATCAATGCCGAAAGATATCACCCTTACTCGAAGCTTTGTTGCATTTTCACGCTGGTACTTAATCTTACTTTGGCTTTTATGGGATTAACTTAGAGAAGAGAAGAAAAAAAAAAAGGCGGCAGCATCGAGGTACCATCCATCCATCGACTAGATTTCAAGTAACTTGAGAAGTATGGCGTTGGGGAGTTTCAAATTTCAATAAATGTACCGTCCAAACACGTACACGCGTTTTGTTTCCCGGAAGCCAAATTTTTTGGGTTCTCGACTTTAATTTTGGCCCGGGCAGCGAAACCCTTGAAGTCTCGTACAAAATATTGCCCCTCAAGTCATAACTTGGTTTCGTAACAGAGGAGATTAAAGTGGCCTTTTGTTTTTGAATTATACTTGATAATCCTCTCCTCCCACTTCTTCCTTCCTCGCTTCCTTATTGAGTTAGGAATTAATTTTGACTGTCACTTCCTCGCCTATTTCCTCTTGGGGCTTCTGTTATATCCCTCTTTGTTTTTTTATATATAAAATAATCCTTCCAATGTTCACCCTGCGTAAATAAATGAAAGGAAAAAACAAACATAATTATCCATTATTATTTTTTAAAACAACGGAATGTTATTGGCCTAAAATCATGGTTACTTAACCATATTTATTATTAACTATTTTGTAATGTCATAATTTAAGTCGATATAGCAACGGGAGACAAGTATCACGTGATTTGGAGGTCTTATTAATTTATTTCAAGGTGATATCCGGATAATTATAATACTATTTAATGCACTTTCCTTTTGGATATGTAACTAGATTTCTTCGAGTGAGGAAGAGAAATTAACGTTACGGTTCACTTCCGATTTTAAAGACGCGATAATAACTGTTAGAAAAAGAACGGTCCATTTAATTTAATCCCAGTGTCAGGAAAATTCCGAATTCGATATTTTAATTGGACAGTTTGCTATGCTGTTATATATTTAAGTTGAATTATTTTTATTTTTTTTTTTCAGTAAATTTTTATCTTCTTTTTAAATTGTCTCCAATTAAAACACGCGGTAACCAAAAAATTTTCTGTTTCTGTAAGGTTTGAATTGTCTGAAAAAAGGACTTTACCGAGCGGGGCATAAAGGCCTGGTTTCTCATTATTATAATATGTCTCTAATGAAAGCACTAGCTAGCAATGGGCGTCATATCTCGGAGATAGCTCATTCACCCGACGACGAGCGAGAGAGAGAGAGAGAGAAAGAGAGAGGGAAATTAGTCGTACGGGGTCAAATTAAGACTTTCTTCAATTCAGTCTTTTCTTATTCTCGACCCGCCCGCCCGCACAGCTCGACAATTGGAGCGGAAAACATAAGAGAGAGATTATTATAGCTTATATTGCTACTCTGCTCTCTCTATCTCTAACTTATGTGGTTAGATTCGTTTCGCTTCGTTCGAAGACAATAGAATTTCTGCCTGTAACACATTCTCTACAGAAATAGAAACCTATAAAAATTTATTTGCGAATTTTTTTTAAAAGTATTCGACCCCGTTATGCAGTATTTATTTATTTATATTAAGGAAAAAATTGAGTTTTTCTTTTTTTTTTTTAAGTTTTATGTTTTGAGATTCGGTAAGTTACCGCGGTAAACTTAATTACTCCTGCAATGATTTGTTGTAATCAAAAGTATTGAGTATCATTGAAAAGAGGAGAAATAGGGCTATAACATACTCAAAGGATATTCATGTGTCTCTTATAGAACCAAAGTTATAACACTTGAAAGAAAGAATTTGAAATTACCAGAAGTGAGATGAGACTAGAAGTGAAGGGCTCTAGCATTGGTAATAGATCCTGGCATTAGTGAACAAATTTGAGGATTTTACTCCGCTTCAATCGCGCCTACGCTAGAGAGAAAAAAATTGGTCGAGTTCCAAAAAAATTTCTTACCCCCTTCCCCTCAACCTAAAGCGGCGAAACATGGACGCGGGTGCTTGAATCTAGTTCGGCCGTCTACCACCGCGAGCGTCTCACGTTTTGGAGGGGAAATTCTGAAACCGCCACTAGAGGGCCAACCGTCGGTGTGTTATCAAGAATATTCACTTTCGCCGAGTGAAAAATTTGGTTATTTCAGTACTTCTAGTCTCATCTCACTTCTGAAATTACCAAAACTTTTCATACTTGGAAAACTTCTAAGTCCTTAAATTTTGGTACAGTGGTAAAAATCATTGAAAGAGGTCAGGGAAAACTTATTCTGGCTTAGCTTGACACGTGTAAAAATTCGGTTTTATTTTTATTACTTTACATATCCCGAAACCTAAAAAAGCGTGTCACCTCATCTAGACGTTCAAAGTTTATACTTTAAAGTTTAGTTGATTTAGGTGAGGCCAAAATGCGTAGGCACGCAGAAGGAGGAGACGAAGAAGTAGAACTTGAATCGATTAACATTTTATAACCGCTATACATAACATAATGTTCACCATTTCGCACCCCCAACCAACAAAAAAAGGGGGCCATCCATACCTTTAAACTCTGTCCCCGGATAGGGGCGCCCTTCTTACAAACTGAAAAGAACTTTACGCCTTTTATAACCAAACCGACACTTTAAAATCCTAACACGAATAAATAAAGAATACGCCCAATTATTTGTGATACCGTAATCTTAAGCGTACCTAACAGTGTCATTTATAATATTCATGGAAGAATTGAATTGATTCGCGAGAAGTTTTGGTTTGGAACTCCTTTATTTATTTTCTCAACTGAAAATCCGGCCAATGTCTGTCTATGCTTAAAGAGAGTAAAGGAGATTTTTTTGTTTGGCATAAATTTTTTTCCTTTAAATTTATCTCGACTCTTCCCTTCCTAGAGCCGAAAAAAACGTTCCGACAAACATACGCTCGATCTACTTTTTTTATGTTTATGAATATGATTTAAGTCAGAGCACATTTTTGTTTTTGTAAAACCCGTCATGGTGCTTAAATATGTGGCGTTTAGTTTTAAAGTGAGAGTGGCAAGGAAATTCGGGGTGGTTTTAATTTCTTTTAATTTTAAATTGGTTGTAACTTTGGATCTGGGATACTTAGAATAAAATTGAAAATACCACGATAAAGTAGACATTTGGCAGTTTCACCAGAAGTGAGATGAGACTAGAAGTGAAGGGCTCTAGCATTGGTAATAGATCCTGGCATTAGTGAACAAATTTGAGGATTTTACGCCGCTTCAATCGGGCCTACGCTAGAGAGAAAAAATTGGTCGAGTTCCAAAAAAATTTCCTACCCCCTTCCCCTCAACCTAAAGCCGCGAAACACGGACGCGGGTGCTGGAATCTAGTTCGGCCGTCTACCACCGCGAGAGTCTCACGTTTTGGAGGTGAAATTCTGAAACCGCCACTAGAGGGCCAACCGTTGGTGTGTTATCAAGAATATTCACTTTCGCCGAGTGAAGAATTTCGTTAGCTCAGTGCTTCTAGTCTCATCTCACTTCTGGTTTCACTCAAATCGCGATTGTCGTATGGCCCCCACAATCAAAAGTATAGTTATATCAAGCACTCCAGCCACCCTTGAGAATAATCTGGTATTTTGATCTGTCACAATAGGGGCATACCACCACAGAAAAAAAAATATGGCATTGTTATTAAAGAGACCTTGAATTATATCACAATATCATCACATTTTCATCGTAATAATTCCGATTGTTCTCTTAGAAAGAATTTAAGAAAAAAAAGGTACCCCAAATCTTTTGAACCTTTCCATAGCACTTTTTGTTTCAAAAAAGGTAAAGATTGGAAGAGCATTCCTTTGGGGGTATTCTCTTTTGTAATTTTGCACTAAAACGTCCCGGTTAAAAGTTTAGGTTTCTTTGGAGAAGAGCAGCAGTTAAGAACATTTTTTTTTCACTCACTCACTCTCTCTCTCTTAAAAAAGAGAAAAAGGTTCTCTTACTCTTAGTAGAATCTGTTTGCCCGCGGCCAAAATCTATTTCGTAAAACGTTCAACCCCAAATCCCAAATAACTCCTCGAACGTACGTACCAACGAAATCTACTCTAGCTTAAAGTAGTGAAAGTATTTTAACTTAATTAGACATGTCTTCGAAGCCCAACAGCGATCCCTGATTTAAAATACCTTCTTCCCTTTTTTTACCTCTCTCTTCTCTCTCTTTTTTTTTTTGATACTGAAATTTTCTTCAAATTATTTTTCATATTTTCTTTTTATAAATGTCGATATGATCTGATTTTAAATAAATAAATAAATAATCATAATATTCGCGTAATGCTTCTATATCTTTTTGTGAAATGCTCTAGTACAGAACCGTGAATTTTTTCATCTTAATTAATTATTATTTATGTTAAAATAAAATAAATGACGTGCTGGAATTCGTGATAATGCGAAGTAATTTTGGTATTGTTAAATCAGATATTGACATTAAATTTTAAGTACTTAATTAATCATACTCCATTTACCTAAGCTCGAATATAACCGCATAATTAAAATTAAACTTTGTTTAAAAATTGAAAATTTTCAAAATAAAAACAAGTTAAGAAGGGTGCCTCTCTAACCAGTAACTAAACTAAGTACATCCGGTCCCGTATTGTCCACGGAATCACGGAGTACCAACCGCCACCAAAGCAGGACAATATCCAGGAAAGACAATTACGATTACCTTTGAAGTAACTTATAACATGCCCGTCAAATACTGAACATATGAACGTGATAAAAACACGTATGAAGAGTAGAAAACACTACCTGTTGAAATTGGCACTCGGAATGATGACCGCCACTGTAGAAATTGTAATTCCAACTTAATCGTAATTACGAGTTTCTCGCGGCGTGTTTTACGCGTATCCATTGTTTTTGACGAGATTACATTATCGAACGTTGCGAAAAGAGAATTTTGTAAAATAATTTGTTCCCAACGGACTTTTTTGGTTTTCTGGCGAATAAAAAGGCGTCCTGGTCGCTTTATTCCACGCCTCCCAACTGCAAGCTGGCATTGGGAATGGTAAGCAGCCGTTTCAGGACGTTTTTTGAACTGGCCCATCCACAATTCCTTCCTTCCCCATCTGTATGTCCCGGCGGCGGCGGCGGGCGTTTGAGGCCCCGCTTTCGTCCCCCCTCCCCTGCCTCATCCCCGAAGTCTACGGCTGGTTTTTAATCCCTCAGATACCTGAAGATGCTCCGGCTATATTGACCCGAGGCTTTGTTGACTGATCAAAAAGATAAAGGAATTTGATACAAACCTAAAGGAAGGCTTCGAAATATTGAACAATTTGGAACTTTGCCAAAAACATAAAGAATACTAGAACAAATAGTGTAATGTCAGTTCTACGTATGCAAACGTCATACCCTTCTATCTCTTAGCTCAGTGTCATCCCCCCCTACCTGGCGCGTACAGTATCCTCTCTTACAAAAGCGCGCCTAGATGGAAGGATACACCGTCTACTCCCTTCTCTACCGACACTACTCTATTGGAACTTTGCCAAAAACATAAAGGATACTAGAACAAATTGGAACTTTGCCAAAAACATAAAGGATACTAGAACAAATTGGAACTTTGCCAAAAACATAAAGGATACAGGAACAAATTGGAACTTTGCCAAAAACATAAAGGATACTAGAACAAATTGGAACTTTGCCAAAAACATAAAGGATATATAAATTTAAATAAAATGAGTCTGATACTTCATGGAGATTTTAAAAATTATTTATTAATTTAAATATACGCAGGAGCTTTCGGACCGCGGTCCCTCTTCAGCTCTCATTTTATTTAAATTTATATAATTAATAGAACCATGGATCAGAAGTTTAACATTTATGATAACATAAAGGATACTAGAATAAATTGGAACTTTGCCAAAAACATAAAGGATACTAGAAAAAATTGGAACTTTGCCAAAAGCATAAAGGATACTAGAACAATTTGGAACTTTGCCAAAACCATAAAGTATCTTCGACTATATAAATTGAATAAGTTACCTGAAAGATGTTGAAAGTAATAGGGGCATTAAGTTGCTCTTCCACACTCGTTGAAAGTAATTTTATATATATATATACCTAAGGTGCGTATCTTCTACAAGTACATTGTAGAACTCGGGTTCAGCCGCCCGTAGCAACTTTTTCTTCCCATCCCCGCTTGGCGATCTTGGATTTGCCTCCTCATCCTCTCTACCTCACCTCCTCTCGCTTCATCATCAGCTCCCTCTATTCTAGAAATTGACGGACGTGAACGTGAACCCACGGCGTAGCGTTGCATCGTTACTTTAATCTTAGCTTTAATGGGAGAACCAGCCAGCGGGGCTGCCAGCGAGCGGGAGGAGGGTCACGTGGTATGGTGGCACTACCATGGGAGAAGAAGAACTTTATGTAGATTAGCGCGGACTGCCTCAACTTCGTGTGGGAAAATTAATCACGTGTCTAATTTCGATAAATTAGAGAATTATAATTTGGGTTTTATTTTTTTTTTAAACTACTAATTGTTCAAAAATGATAATTAATGGTTTTCATTTTTTTTTTGAGGAAGTATCTGGGACTTTTAAGTTATTGTCAAAACGGGTATTGTTCCCCTGATGGCAAATTAGGATTTTTTTAAATATACGGAAATATCCCGAGATAAATTACTTTATAATTATCAATTATTCATGGAAATATTTATTAAATTCATGAATGGGAAAAATTTCATTCAGATTAATTACTAATCAAATACTTAATCATAATTTTATTTTATTACGATTTTAATTCCAAGTTTTCTTAATAAACAATATCATATAACATAAACAGTTTAAAAAAAAAACAATAAAATGGGTGAAAAATTTAACATTCATTGTAAGATAAGATATATTTACACTGGATTGGTTTTTCTATTATTCCGTTATTTGCATATAATTATCATTCATTATTATTATTCCTATTATTATTATTATTATGATGTCACGTCATTACATTAATTAATTTATAAATTTCTTTCCTAAAAATTAAATTAAGAAATTGAGCCTCTATATATTTTTTTAATTATTCCCCCCCCCCCTTCCGCGAATAAATCCCAATATCACAATATTATAAAACAAACAAATGAATAAACAACCCATATTCAGGAAAATGATCATAAATAAGTTACTAGCATGTGCATGTTTTGTTTTTTTTGTGGTTTTTTGGTATTTTGTTGATGAAAGTGTGGTTTTAATGTTTGAGGTTTTTTACCGTTCTGTTTCTTGATGGATAAAATAGTCATTCCTTTTTCTTTTGAGCCGCGCTTTTGGGTCCAACCATTTTGACGCGTTGTCTGTACATATACGTCATCATAAAGTACATCACTGTGAACGTAAACAATAGAATCTTACAGGTCAAAAGGGTCAATCATTTCAATTGTATTTTAAAGAAAGTCAAATTAGATAAAATGAATTTATTCATTTTGTTTATGAATAATAATTTTGGGTTCGTTTATATTTATAAAAATATAGTAGTTAAAGGGAGGGTGAAGTGGAAAATCAAGTGATTTTTTATCGATTCTTCTACTAATTATAAGACCATTCTGCATAGTGAAACGTTCAGGAAATACTCCCGAATGATTTTAAAATTCAAATTAGGTTCAGATTTTAAGGATAATTTTAATCAAGGACCGCCGACCAATCGCGTAACGCCCTGCCTTTTTGTTAACGAAATTCTCGTGGCACGTTCCGTGTCTCGCGCTACGATTATCACGTCGCGCGCATAATTTTATCAAATCTCGTGAAAAATTTCATTCAACACGGAGCGTGCCACGAGAATTTTGTTAACAAAAAGGCAGGGCGTTACGCGATTGGTCGGAGGACCTTCTTTAAAATTATCCTTAAAATCTGAACCTAATTTGAATTTTAAAATTATTCGCAAGTATTTCCTAAATGTTTGACTATGCTGACTATGCAGACTGGTCTTCTAATTAGTAGAAGAATCGATAAAAAATCACTTGATTTTCCACTTCACCCTCCCTTTAATGGGTCGCCTTTTCTTTATGAACGGTCCCCCCGTTATCTATTCACGAGATAATTGGGCTAAATTCATTGGTGACTTACTTGGAAAGAATCCAATGAGTAAATACACTCTCAAAACAGTTGGAAAGAAAAAGGAGAAATTCCAGGCGTTCGGTAATGAAATTGAAAGTCGCCCTGTCTCTTCGTAGTAAGGAATGTTTCTCAATATAATAATACCTTAATTATAAATAAATTAATTAATTTATTAATTAATATATAAATTAAATATTAAAATTTTTTTATACCTTCACACAAAAATCCAAGAGGATATAGAACAGTCCATAGTGTGTATCTTAGCCAAGTTAAAACACCGACTTGAGCGTCATAGGTTCGTAGCATGTAATAGGGATACCTAATTAACGTATTTTTAATTAATTTTTTTTAATTATTTATTTTAATTCAAGTATTTATTTACCTGATAATTTCCGCGATTGAATAAATCAAGAATATGTAAAAGACGACGGGTTTTTCGTGCATTCTTTCTTCAAAATCAATCAAAGGAAACAGGATAATTAATCTGCCCATTATCTATAATTAATAAAAAAAATTATTAATTGAAATATTTAATTTTTTAATTTATTATTATTTACTTGTAAAAATGGGAATAGAGGGCTTCCAGCTGTGTAACCTAACATTGGGTGAATTACTTCCAATAATTGCAAAAGTTGGCAAAATTTAAATGCTTTTCCCACAGCATTGTATGTCCCTTCCATTGATGCTAATTAATTTTAATCAATTTTTAGTTCGTCTTCTTGTTTAATTTTAATTAATTTGAATAAGTATACCTGGTCCCTCTTTGGCATATCTTATAGTCATGACCAGGACAACGTAAAGAAATCCAACAAATTGAAAAATGTTGTATAAAAGAAGATAAATTTTGCGAAATTCTTCAACTAAAAGATAATTATGATTATTATTTTTTTTTAATTAAGTCTAAATTTTGCAAAAAACCAAAAGGAATTATACCTCTTTTTTCGCGACGTTTTTGTGGCTTTGTCAGGTCTTGCAATAGTTTATTATACATTTTCTATAGAATTAAATTGAATAATTAATTTAATTATTTATTTAATTAAATTGAGAGATTAAGTTTAAATTTAACGAACTTCTTCTCGGGAATTATTATAATTTTGAATTTCTTCGTCATCAATTTCGGCGGATTCATTTTCATCTTCATCATCATCAGTTTGAAATTTATCAAAATCAAATTTTAACCAAGCTGGTTTTTTCTGATTTTCCATTAATCTTGGCCACATTAAACTTTCAGCTTTTTTAATGTGAAAATCAATTTGACGATCGGAAATTCGATATTTGCTCTCCTAAAATTAATAATAAATTAAAGATAATTAATTAAACTTAATTTTATCGAGAACTTTTAAATGATTTAAATATATTTATATAATTTTAAAATTTAATAATAATTATTTTTAATTTTAACAATAATTAATCCAAATCAGAATTTATTACTTGGGCTAAAATAGTGCTATAAAAATTAAGTGAAAAGTAGTATTCGTGATCTCCTCTGGCTCCTACGCCGTACGCCGTGAACTCCAAACCATCCGATGTTAGATTAACATTTGGTGTCTGATATTAAAACGATTAATTTGTTATTAATTTAATTAAACTTAAATCAAAGTATAATCAAACTCTTACCTTAGAATTAATCAATTCCACTCTTAATGTAATGATATTTTCTGTTTGGGCCCAAAATACGAATGGGCTTGGTTTCTCCGGTGCCGCTGTGTGGCTCGGAGAACCGTTTTGCGAATCAGTGTTTACTACGGACATTATTGCTTTAGAACTAAATAATATTGCTTAATGATGAATACGGTGATGTGTAGGTGATATCAGGAAGTTATATACACTATAATTAATTTGATATCGGGTTTAATTTGAAGGAAGTGTTTCTCTGGGAGGGGTTACGAATGTATAGAGCGTCCAATAACCTACTCTCGCTTCGGAGCAGACGAAAAATCCTTATCAAAATCGATATTTCGACCGAAAAAAACTTTTCTGGAATTTATTTATACGAGTTTTTCTCAAGGTTTTCTTGTCAATGATAACTTTATCAGACTATCAGAGACTGGTTTTGCATTTTTCTCTTAACAATTAGGGGGGTGTTTCAGGTTTCGGTTACCTACCATCATATCATTGTTATTTCATAATGTTAAAATAATTTAACAGTATTTAGAACCTGACAGGGGTTCATTTCGGCAAACGGTGGTAACTGTCTGTAGGGGACGGTGTATATTATTTTCGGCAACAAATTAAATTTTATATTTTAAAAAATAATATGGATAGATTAAGAAATTTAAGCGACTCAATATGGTCATTTTGTAAAAATTATGTTACGGTTGAACCGGTGATTTTTTTATACATGACGGCAATTTTTATGGAAGTCAGTATAACTCAGGATTTATTAAACAGCAAGAATTGCTTAACGTACACGAATGTCAGCAATTATATTGATTGCGGCAATTTAACAAAAGACGATAAGAAATTTGTTAATAAAGAAACGACAAAATGGATCAGTTATTACAGGTATATTTAACAGTTATATTTTTAATTGTTTTTTTAAGGATTAAAAAACATTAAAATATCTTTAGTGGTTGCCTATTTGCGTTTACGATGTTAGCAGCCTCGTACGTTGGCTCGTGGTCTGACAAATTTAGCAGGAAATATACCATGTTGATACCACCAGTTGGTTCCATGGTCGCCACTGTTGTAGCAATTTTGAATGGGTATTATATAGAATGGCCAATTGGGTTGGTTTTGATCAGTGGCGCTATTTCCGGTTGGTCAGAAAACTAATTCATTTAATTATATAACTAACAAATTTTCTGATTGGTTAAAGGCATTTCGGGTGGAATTGTCACCCTGATTGCCAGCGCCTTTGGTTACGTTGTTGACATCACAACTGTTGAACAACGTACTAAAAGAATTGTTGTTTTGGAAGCCATGATTTTTCTAGGTGCAACATTAGGGATGTTAGCGGGTGGTTCCATAAATAAATATTGCAAAAGTATATATTCGACAATATATATTAGTTAGGTTTAATTATAAATTAAATATTAATTAATTTTTAAATGGAAATTAAATAGAAAATCATCCTGATTGGAGTAGTTATGGAGTAGTATATGGCTTCGAAATGATACTCCTGGTGATAACAGTCGTCTATATCTTAATTAGAATTAAAGAGACGCGTAACGAACCGTCTACATTAATTAGCGAGCCTAATGAGAGCTTATTATATCGTCTATTCAACTTAAACCACATTACAGACAGTGTTAAAACTGTAATTAAACCCAGAAATGACAATCGTAGAGCAGCAATCTTACTACTACTTACAGTTGCCTTCTTAAGTTACTTCGCGATTGGAAGTAATGCCTTAATTAAAAATGAATTAAGTCTCTATTCAATATTAAACTCGCACGTATAATTTCAGTTAATTCCACTTTACTATTTGAATTTCTTCGTCATGATCCCTTGGATTATGATCAAACAAAATACAGTTATTATCAAGGCGCAAGTTTCGCAATTTCAGGGGCGGCCTTAATTATCGGATTGCCAGTTGCCTTTCGTTTTTTGCATATTAAAGATACGACTCTCGCCATTGTGGGGGAATTCTCTAAAATGCTGGGTTTGATAGTGTTGGGTTTGAGTCAAAGTGATGGCTTAGTTTATACTGGTAAATTAATTATTTACATTTTAATTCAAATAAAACCCGCAAAAAATTAATTGGGATTATCTAATTAATGTAGCCGCTGTTTGTTTTATATTTTCCGAATTTCCTGTACCGGTGATTAGGTCTATTTTATCAAAAATAGCTGAACCAGATGAAAAAGGTCTTGGTTTTATTTTCGAACGACGTGCTAATTAATTTCATAAACAATCATTTATATTTCCAATTTAGGGAAATTATTTGCGCTGATGCAATTATTGCAGAATCTCTGCATGTTAATTTCATCGCAATTATTTAATTGGTTGTATGTAGTCACCTATGATCATTTCCCTGGAAGTGGGTTTGAAATTGTAGCAGTTCTACAATTCGTAGCAATTTTAATTCTCGCGTAAGTTTACTTTGCGCGTGTCACTGCGCCTTTAATTAAATTTAATCGAGTTTTTTTTACTGTTAACAGATATTTACATTTTAAATTCCAAATTAATTCCGCCCGAGATGGTACATTGCCTTATGATAGATTGTTGGTTAATAATGGTACGTAAATTCGCGCCATGTTTAATTTTAACAAAGCTAATTCAATTGAATTTAATTTATTCAGAGGAATATCAAGGCAGTCTTCCTGGTGACGCGTAATTTTATTTTTATTTTTGCGCATTATTTTTATAAGTGATGGAACCTTATATAATTTTTAACTTTTTAATACGTTTTGTGCACTTTTTACACTATATAGTATAGTAGTGGCACTTCGTGTCTTATTCTCATAGAGAATAATACTGTTAATGGCAGAGGGATGTCACTACTTTAATAATTAAATTAACCTATTTTAGAGATTAAGAGAATTTCGAATGGTGCAATGCGTAATTCAACTTTTTTATTTACGAAAAACGAACCATTTTTTTACATATATCCTGCTTGATACATAACTTGTTGTTTTAATGATACATTATATATATTGTATTACTTGAAAGAAAAAGAAAGAAAAAAAGAATTATGGCGTAATTATTATACAATTAACTAAGTTACGCCCAGATGTCTTGGAGATAACGTTTTTCATCTATAAGATATTGTACAAAATCTTCGGCCTCGGCTTCGTCAGACCCGTGTTCTTTCCAATATTCTTCTTTAAAGGCTAGATATACATCCTTGGCCATATTTTTGGCATCCCCGCAGATATAAATAACGGCGCCTTTATCATTAATCAATGGTAAAAAATTCCAAAATTGCTTTCGAATGTTATCTTGAACGTATTTTTCTTCGCAACCCTCTTCTCTCGAGAATGAAACGTGTAAATGGTTTAGGATTTTGGCGGCTTTAAGTTCCTCCAACTCGTCCTTGTAAATGTAATCCAAATTTTGGTATCGACATCCGCAAAAAAGCCACGTTTCTCCTATTTCAATCTCGTCAGCCCCATCCTCGGCGCTTAATTTTTCAATTAGTTTTTGTCTGTGACGCAAAAATCCTAAGAAAGGAGCCATTCCAGTCCCTGGTCCAATCATAATGACGGGTGTCGTTAAAGTGGCGGGAAGTTTGAAGTTATTGGCGTTTGTTCGCTTGTAAATTAGTATTTTTTCCTCGTTTTTAAACGAGAGATTCTTCAAAAGCTCCGTTAACGTTGAAGTTGAGACTTCGTTGTTCGGGATATTCTTCGAGTAGAGTTGACTCAAGTAACCGGTACAAATTCCATTCTTTTCGGAGGCGTTTTCGTTGCCGTCGAGTTTTATTAAGTTGAAAACGACTGATATTTCTTGAGGGTGGGTTAAAGGAGAGCTGGTAACTGAATAGGATCTTGGTTGTAGGGCTGGTAAATGATCTAATAGTACTTCGGGTGAAGGCCTGCATGATGGAAACTTTCTTAGAAAATCAAGCAGGGTCATTCTTTCTTCTCGAACAAAATGAGTGTAGTAAGCCGCCCCTTGTTTACTGGAGAGTATAAGTAACTTTCGCTTCTCATTCTTGTTAGTGGTAAATTCCGCCAAAGCTCTTAGGAATGCCTTCTTAGGTGGCGTTCTTATTTCGCAACACTTGCTAAAGACGTGAAAAAGCGTCGTCTTTGATAATGGCAAATGTTTCGGAATGGTTTTCTTTTCATCGTTAGTGCTTATTTGGCACGTTTGTTCAATTTGCTCCGGTTCCAAGTTGATTTTCGATAGGATTTCATTAACTTCCGCGTCAGGATTATTGCATAAGAAGCTAAAAGAATCTCCTGGTTCATAGGTGACATCTTCGAGCACTTTCAAAGTTAATTCGAAGGTTTCTTTAACTAAAGGCGAATCTGTCAATTTCTTTATTGAAACGATATTTGTGGAAAGAATATCCGAAGCGGCCGAGGGTAAAGGGAAATTGTCATGGGGATGTTTGGTTTTCTCAGATTTTACGTTAACATCTTCATTGAATGTTACGCTTACAAATGATTTGGGGTTACCAGGGACTGACAATGAAACCTCTTTAAAAGTCTCAACCAGATTTTCAAGGTTAACATTCTCCATTATAGGTATTTCTTTAAAATTTCGCCCGGATTTTATGGGGGGTAATTGTAATTCTTCTCTAATTTTGTCTATAACACTGACCATCCAAGGTTCAGCAGTAACTTCTAGGCCTATAGCGTCATCGGCGCAAGTCAAGGGTAGGAGACTTTGAGCACCGAGTTCTATTAAACGTTTATAAAATTTTTTACCAGCGTTGCAAAAGTGATTGTAGTTTGAATCCCCGAGAGCGAGTAAAGCAAACTTGACGTTGCTTAGATAATCATCAGGATGGATTCGTTTACCAAGGCGTCTTATAAGTTTTTCAGCAGTTTCAGGATAATTACCATCACCAGTCGTGGAGATAACTATTACTACTAGTTTTTCTCGTTCTATACTGAATTTTCTGTAAGCTTGGCTCATGCAATGTAGCTCCGCGCGTAAATCAGTACCATGACACCTCGATTGTAGTTCTTCCGCAATTGCTTGTGATTGTCCCGTTTGCGACGCGTAAATTAATAGAAATTTATTACTGGATCTCGGTGTTGGAAACGGCATTTTAAATTTAATTTTTGCATAATGATATTCATCAAAAAAATTTTATTTCTCTAATCTAGAAACCTTGAACTTTGGAATACATCACTTCGTCGCAACGTAGCAGTCGATACCAGTGTTGGGCAAATCGCGAATGACGTTGTACTACCAAGCGGGGGGAAATTCGGCGAATGATCGAAAAATTCGCGAATTTGCCCACCACTGGTCGATACTGAGAGAAAACGAAGCCAAGGCTGGAAGCCGGATTATAAGCTTCTAGCCGGCTAGATCGTACATTTCGTACTAGAACGTAAGGCCAACTGGTAAAGGTTTTCTCTCGTTGCTGTTGTATTGAACGCGATTGAAGTTGGCAGTACTATGATATCGGCGCATTTTGAAAAAACGCGGGAACTTTTCTCTATGAGTTTGCATTTTTGCAACGAACCAATGCTACACATTTCCTGGTACGTTTTGTTGGCATTTTATTTTGCAAATATGTTCATATAAATTAACATAAATAGTAAAATAAGGACTATAAACGTTTACTTAATGTAAAATAAAAGTTTTTCGTCAGTATTTACGTATAACTAACAATAATAACGAAGTTGTAATATGGTAAGCCTTGGTTCTTTGAATAAGGTCTTTGATCGGGATTGGAAATGGAAAATTAATAGTGGAAAACGGTAAAAATAACGAAATCAACAACAGTAAATCGTGAGTAAAGTATTTTCATCAAAATATTTCTTTATTCTCCACAAATCTCCGACGTTTAAACACTCGTATATATACGTAAAAAAATCGCAATTCGCAATAGTATTTTTTTTTTCTACACATTAAGAACCTATTTAGAATTTTCTAAAATTTACCAAAAATTATGGGATACGCGACAGTTCTTGACGTTTGTAACGGAAGGAACTATCTTTCTTTTTGATTTAGAATAATTTTGGCCTTTACCAACGATTTAGGAATTTATATTTTGATTAGGATAATAGCTGAAAAAGGCACGAAATGTTATAAATGCTAAATTACAGTCTATAAAAACGTATCACAGCGAAAGCGGGGGGAACCTAATAGTCACACACCTTAATAGTTTTTTAAACCAATTTCTCGTTATAAACCTCAATCCTTTTGCTCTATTTAAAGTAATAATATATATTTATTTATTATATCAAAAATTAGTCGGTTTCACCCTGAAGTTTAGTGAAAATAATATTGTAGTACAATTTTAGCTAATAATGTTGAGTAAAAGTAGAAAAATTATATAATAATTAAATCATGATTGCAGATTATCGGCTATATTTTAAAAACCGAAGCCCGGCTGATTTTGGGGATTATATAATATATATATAGTAATTATTTTTATTTTTCTAAAACAATATACTTAATGAAATACACAAAAAAAGAGAAAAGAAAATCGTTTGGCAACTTATGTTTTTTTTTTTTAAATAGGGGCCCTCTATAATTTTTAGAGTCTCTATGTAAATTTCTTCACACTCTACAATTTTTTTTTTTTTTTTGAGGCCACATTATAAATTTTCCCACAAAATTCGTAGAAAAATAGTCATTCACGTTTCATTCAAACAAAGTTTTTATTCGCGTAACAATTGTTTTACCTAAACGCGTGCGAATTTGGCGGTTAATTAAAGTTAATTAACTTTTTCTAACAATAATTGACACTGGACCATCTGGTAATTTCTTCATGAAATTCCACGCTTCCGTTCTGGTCATATTTGAAACTGAAAGGTGATTTACCGATACAATTTCGTCGGTACCTTTCAGAGTACCTTCTCTATCAGCGGCGCCTCCTTTAATTATATATGCCAAAAATTAATTATCTTCATCGTTAATTAACTAATTAAACTAAATTACCTTTGAAAACTCTCTTGACTATAAGTGGTTTATCTCCAAATGGAGAATCTTTACCGCCTTCAAGGCTGAAACCCAATCCAGTACCATCCTTTACCAATTGAATTATCACGTGGTTACCATTACCAGTGGTATTCTCTACCGATACTCTTTGACTTGATTCAGTTGTACCATTAGCTGTGATATTATTGGCTTTAGTATCAATTGTATCGATTTAAGTTGAGGGTTGAAGATGCCTTACCTCGTGTAGACATGACCTTGGTCTCAGTAACGGATGTAAGAGTCGAGGTCAGTCTGGATTGGGCCGGTAAGGATACCGCCCTTTCCGTCCTAGAGGATATTGTCTGGGATGACGGAATTGTGGTTAAAGTTTCGTTGGATTGTCTGACTGATTCCATCGAGGAAGATAAGTTGGAACCGGGTGACCCTGGAACCATTCTCTCTCGAGAAATGACCAGTACCACTTCTTGGCGAGGACTTTTAAGTATCTCCAACGCTTCGCGATGGGAAACCCCGCGAAGATTTTTACCATTGATGGAAAGTATGCGGTCACCTTTTCTCAGTCTATCATCGCGATCGGCTAAACTTCCGGCGATAATTTTGTGAATCTATTAAATAGAATAGTTTTAAACAATAAATATTGGGTGAAGTTTAATAGGGTTAAGGATGAACATACCGTTATTTCCTTTGTTTCATAATCGGCTCCACCAGCCAAGGTGATTCCAATACTTCCGGTCAAGTTATCTTTATGCAAGACAACGACTGATATTTCGTGTCCCGCGCAACTTCCGCCGGAGCTAGAGAGCTCTTCGTTCAGACTTTGATTGGCTTCTTCGATCAATTGTTGAAGTTCTTGGGGACTAATCAGGCTAGAGGTGGACGCCAAGGACGTGACGGAACCAAAGTGTTCCCGACTCCCCGAAGAAGGCGCCGCTAAAGACGACGTTGAGCCATAATGGGCTGGAGTACTGACTCCTGAGTCGCTAGCCGTTGAATCCATCGATGAAAACCTCTTGTGATGGATTTCTGTCGAAGCTGGGAAGAGATTGGACGAATTTCTGATATCTTTACCACTTCCGGTGGTTGATGAAGGTGAAGAATACGAAGACAGACTTTCTCTTTTAATCGCGATGTGTCCGCTTCTCTCTTGAATTTCTGGTTCAGATATTTTAGGTGGCGTTGTACTTTCGGTTTTCATTTGAGATTCGAATGTTCTTCTGATATCACTAACGCTAATAGACCTGGAAGACTTCCCAATGCCGGCGTACGACACGGCCCGGTTGACTTTGTTGTTTGTCGCGTCAAAGGATGACGATTCATTTATGGAATGGTCCAAAGTAAAAGTACTCGCGCTGCGCTCCAAAGTGGCGCTTTTTCGAGCGTGGTTTTTATTATCCATCAACGAAGATTCAAGCTTATCTTTGAGACTGGCCGGAGGTGAAGATGAGCTCGTCCACGACTCATTCGTAACGGAAAATGACCTCGATTCCCTGGGAATTCTGCCCGTTGGTGAGGATGGTTTATCCGGAGTTTCTAGGCCATTTCTTGGCAAAAGTGACGGAGGAAGTTTAACATCGGCCGCGGAAGAGGAAGTTGATCTCCCTGAATCCCTCCTCGTTAGGGGTAAAGAAGAAACGGCTGGCGGTGGTCCGCTGGGAGTCGATCTGGCGGATGAATCTTGGGTGCTGTCACCCGCTCTCATTTCCCATCTTTCGGCCAGCGCTCTGAAATTCTTGACACTATCGGCGGAATCCACTCTGGCGCGTAAGACTGTTTTCTGTTGACTTAGTCTTCGTGGTTTCAAGTCGGAATTCAGTCTGTCCAGGGAATCCGTTGTCGCGTCGGACAAGGAGTCATCGGCCGTTTGACGACTGTCCTCCGTCCTGAGACTTATGACGGAATTAGTATCGTCGTCGCTTTCCGATGGTCTGATGGACCAAAGGCGACTATCATTAGTTGAAGAATTGGAAAAGACCGAAGAGCCGCATGACATGAAGTCGGGAGTGACCGCCCCGCCGTTACTAGCGATGACCATTATGTCCTCGCGAGTAATTACTTGTTCCACGTATGTATTTTGGTGTCTGGTGAGATTGGTATTGATATTGTTGTTGATATTAACGCTACCAACTCCTCCTCCGTTCTTGTTTGTAATCGCGTTGGTTGTAGAATTATTATTTACGGAGTCGTTCCTGTTTTCCAACTTATTGGTAATCCCGTCATCGTTAGATTTATGACTCGTCAGTACCAAAGAATCTAATCTATCCAACGCGCTTCTGTTCGTCGTTGTGCTACTGACTTGTGGTGTGCTACTTTTAATTAACGGCGGTGCTTTTTCCTGATTGGTCTGTTTGTAAGCGTAGTTGTCTATGGAATTTTGATTCGCGTCCTTCGTACTAAGAATAGGTGGCTCAATGGCCACCGTCGATGTAATTACTGGCGGTCTGGTGGCGGGTAACGGAGGTGGTATCGCCGCTTCCGTCGATGTCTTAGTTATTGTTTTTTCGACAGTGTCAAGTACCACGGCAGAATTATTACCAAGATAGGAAGATGGCGGAGGCGTGGGAGAAACTAAAATTGGTTTTTCTGGTAAAGTCGGCGTCACGGGTTTGCTATGAGAGAGCGAAAATTGGAAAGTCGATTGTTTGGTCCCGTTCGAAGTTGTCCCCAATGACGTCACCGCCGTCAGAGAGGATAGAGAAGAGGAAGATACAGTGGCCGCTACGCTCGGTGTGGACAATGACGTTTTAGACAAGTCCAACGAATGAGACTTGAAGGCTGGTTGATGTTCCTTTTGTAACTCGCTTACCCTGGGGTATTTGGAATCTAGGGACACCGCCATTGATGGTTTGGCAGTTTCAACTAGAACGGAGTCGCTTTTGGCTTGGAAAGTATTTGAGAAGTTGGAAGAGACGGTGGAACTCCTAATTATGGTCGGCAATCGGTTCTCCGTAGTCGGGACAAAGTTGGCTTTATCGGGAATGACTAAACCTTTCAACTTGGTGGCGCTTTGACGTCTCGACTCTAAATAGGGTGGAGGGAAAGATCCCAACGACGAACGACGACTACCAACGTCATCGGATTTCTGACCACTCCCGTAACTAAACCTCATCCGACTTAACTGGGTCTGAGGATAGTTTGAAATGTAAGGACTACTTTCTCGACGAGCTGGTAACGTCGGCGGTGGTACTGACGGAACATCCGGTTGGTTCTTAATAAATTTGGAAGCGAAAACCTCACCAGGATCATTTTTGGGTTTAAGGACTAAGGGTTTATCCATGGTGATACTACTTTTTATCAGACTTTCCGAATCCGTACCATTTATCTTCCCGTAACCATTAGTGTCCTCATCCAGTTTATTCGTGGATGAAATTAATAAACCGCTCCTGGTTGGTGGTGTACTTAAATTGATCGTTTTTGTCGATGTTGCGATAGTTTGGTAGACATTACCGGAAGTTGGCTTAGCCGCTTGTTCATCCGGTTGCGAGAACAGCGCGATTCTGTCCCTGATACTTGGTGGTTTTTCATTTTCTCTCCTCGAGGAATACCTCCCCCCGTGCGTTGTACTTGTACCACCATTTTTCACGGATTGTCTCTTGGATAAACATTCTTCGCTGTTCCATCGACTGTTGTTGGTACCGTTAACGAGTTTCCCCGGTACCGAAGCGACTTGGTTCTTCTGGTTATGAAAGGCGACCGTCTCTTTGTAACTCTTACCACCATCTCGGTGTGTTAAGTACTCGGGGGGACTTGACAGCGAGAAAGAACGCGATAGAGACGTCGAAGACGATTCTCGAACCAAGGTGGCCTTCTCGCCCATAGACAGTATGTCCCCGTTGACCGGCATCTTGGGGGGTAAAGAAGATGGCGGGGGAGGAGCTTCCGGTTCGCTGTAATTTGGCGGGAATTCGTGGCCGTCTGGCGGAGCTCGAGAGTAAGTGGGTGGAGGCGGAAGGGGTGAGGTTTTCGAGGACGAGTCGATGGTTACTTGATGCTGGTTGACGCCATACGATGGTGGACCCGAGAAATATATGTCCATTTCATCACCCGACTGCCCGTGTTCTGTTAATAAGACACAAATAAGGAAGGTGTTAAAATTTGAAGGAATTTATCGACAGGGACCTTAATGATTTACCTTTTGACCTTTCCCCGTCAAAATCCAAATCTTCAACACTTTGTTGTAGATTATCTTCTTTCTCCAAACTCAAATCGTCTTGATTTCCTTCCACTTGTTCATCCACTAAGGACGGTTTTTCGGAAGACACTGGACTTTGACCTTCGGCTACGGGTCTCTCCGGTATTTTAGTGGTCAATTCGTCGTTGCCGCCCTGGGATGACGTCACTTTGTCAGATTTTAAATCGCGAGTGACGTTCGAAGGAGATTCGTCACAAACCACCTCTTCGTTTTGACCGTGACCCTCAGTTTCCAAAATATTCTCCTCTTTTGGCGAAAGAGGTTCTATAAAAAAAATGAAACGATAGACTTTAGAGTACATTTACCTTGATTTGCGTATCGATTATTAATAAATTAAATAAACCGAGTTGGCGCCTTAAGGGAACCATTTTTTAACTCGGTTTTAAAAATTTTCCCGGAAAGAAAAAACGTTCGGTAAAGAAAATAACATTTTGTGGTTTTTTAGTTTCGAAACTGGTAAGATATGCAAATATCTCGGTTTTTAACTTCGCGACAAGCGAATGTTTAACCTCCAGCTTTTTTCGTGGCTCGTGCCAACCGGAATTTGCTTTTTTAAACTACCTTAAATTCCAACGTAAAAATAATATTAGCAAAGGTGAAAATTCTCATTGAAGTATTTAACGATTTTAATGTTCATTATTAGTCTGTTCATCCCTTCTCGAAAAAAAAAGTATTTCCATTAAGGGATCCCGATCGTCGTGTCTGGAATATCTCCCAAAATTACTCCCCAAATATTTTTAGGATAGAGAGAATAAGAAGAATTTTCGGCAAATAGTAAAGTTTTTGGAAGTTCTAAGGCGTACGTACACCTATGGGCGAAATATATCGCATTTTTCAAACAGTACCCTTCGACGAGATCGTAGTAGCAGTCTTGGAAGGGGTCAAATTTAATATGGGAAACGGGTTTGGGGAATGTTTAAGATAGGGTGTCGTTTAGCAGATGGAAAGACGGGTTTCGCCTCAAATGATCCCTAAATTAACATATTTTTGGATCGCGTCGGAAAGAAGAAATAAAACTTCGAATAGGGGCTTTAAAGATGCGAATTGCTTAAAATTGCCGCCAAGTAACTCCAAAAACTACCTGCCTTAGTTTTGTTATTGTTTACAACAAAGGTTTCATTGAGAGTAATACTTGAATTCGTAATATTGGTAAATAACCAAATGAATTTTATTACGTAGGAAATCAAAATTAAACAGGGTAATGCCTCGTAATTAATTATATCATAGCACCGTTCCCTCATCCCTATCATGACAAGCTTAAATCGTACAAATTTATATTCCTTAAAATACACGACATGTTTTATAATTTCATTCGAGTGTCCTTTAGTGGAATGAAATTAACCTCAGTATTTCTATCATCATCATCATCATGAATGGCCTCCCCTTGTGCTGTTAAAATAATATATTTCTTCCCTCACCCATGGATAGGGCGTCCAATGGACCGTGAAAACGCGCCGCGGACATATACATTGGGGTAGAGAACTTGTCTATTTCTAGCTGGTATTACCTGTTGAATGCCAATATCTATATTCACCGTCTCTCCCATCTCTATACAGGGTTTAATTAGACGGGTGTATCGGGAAAATTTGATAAATCGAATGAATGATCAGGTTAAGTTATAGATTTTTTTTAAATGGGTTGGGTTTTAGGATGCCTAATGGACTTAACCAATCTAAAGAACTGCCCACCTTTCATATATATATATTAAAGAGAGGCTCCCTTATGAGTTAGTTTATTATTAGTAATGTAAAATAGGGTTCAAAGGTCAGGGGTAAACCGTATAGTTTCTGGGAAAGATGAATTAATTTTAATCCTCGTATTTTGGAACCTAATTATAAATTCGGAATAAATCGTTGGTTGGGTTTAAAGAACTCCTTTTTAGATTAATATTTAAATTATCTACTTAAATATTTAATTTAAAATCCAAAAAAAAATCTTAAATTTAAATCCATGACTGTTATAATTTCACGTGAATTTATTACCGAAATATGTTAATTAATAAAATATTTTTAAAGAGCTGCGGGAATTAATATTAATTCGGATATCGAACCCGATGACTCCTAGAGACTATTTTTAATCATAATTTTTTTTTTATTTGGTGTGGCGGATCTAGTCTGAATTTGATCCTTCAAAGTAAAAGGGTTGTTCCGCTAGAAGCTACGGGTACTACTTCTCCCGGGGAGCCCAAGGCACGACTTCTTATGAATTGATTAAAAACTCTCCCCGAATATTGATATTGACAATTTATTTTGCCAAAAATATATAAGATAATCTAATGAGACGTTAATGTATTTAAAATAGTTGAATATTCATGGTAAAATTAAGACACTGATGAAAGTGAAGTCAGTTTTGGAGGGTGAGTGGCCATTTATGGGTAGCCGAAAGAATTCGATGTAAAAAAATGCTCTTCGTTAATGTCATACATGCAAACTAGTTTTCTGAAACTCGTTGATTTAGTCAAACACGATTTGCTCTCTCTCTCTCACTAAATTTTTCTTTTTAATTTATTTATTTAAATATCGAACAGGTATTATTAGTAAGTGATCGGCGCGACATTTGCGTTTAATTTACAAAAATTAAATTTAATTACCTAATACTAGATGATAATTTTTGTCCCAGACACATTCCAGACTTATATTTTAATTTAAAAGAATTTTAAGTATGATTTTTTAAGATTTGAGTTATAAGATTTTGATATTTCTCCCAATTTTCAAGTTCAAACATATTCGTTACAATTTTTCTGAACAATGTTTTCTAGTTAACATTGTTTTTTTTTTCACCCACGCTTTTACATACATCATACGGTTTTCTCTAAAGCTAAAGCTAAAGGAACTATAAAAGAATTTAGATTTTCGTGACAGATAATCAAGGGATACTGTAGTATTATCATCTTTTGCCAAAGAGCCAGCATGCTTAGAAAAGAAATTGAGGGGGGAAAGAAAAATTATCTGATATAAAAATGTTTCAACGCTGCCAGCTATCCATATCAAGCGACTAATTTTGATACAGATAGTTCTATACGCCTTCCACCCCCCCCCTTTTTCTAATTCACCCCAAGACCCGATGGTATCATTGGACCCGTTGTATGGTATATTGGGGGGTATAAATGCCTGCCACCTTTGATATCTGACGGGTAGAGGCCGCCCCTGGAAGGATGAGGCGGCGGTGAGTCCGATGACCTTCGCACGAGGGAATAATCATTCTCGAATTAACCGTAATCCGCGCTTTTAGTAGTACTGGTAAATGGGAAGATTTAAAAGAAGCGACTAGCCCCTCGTCTCGTCCATCCATACATGCATACTTCATATTTTAGACTTTGGGGAGAGAATCAGAGATGAGATGTTTGTGGTGCATGGAAATGAATAACTACGTTTCGTTTAATTACTCGGGCCCTGATTTTTGTAAGTTCAATTAAGTATTACGTATCCTTGGAAAGGTGAAAAATAGGGCTATGTAACACAGTCAAAGGATTTCCCCATATCTCTTATACAACCATAGTTCTGACAGAGTCTCAATAGGAGGTATCACGCTTGACCCTTGGTTCTTTAACCATCTCCTCTATTACTTTTCAACGTCCCTCCCTCCCTCTCTCTTTCTACAAGTTTCATACGCCAGACGCGTATAGCCCCGGGCTAACTTTATTTTGTCTATACTTCTATTTTTTCCCCTAATTAAAGCTTCGAGTACGATACCATGCATTCAACCAATCTACGCAACACGCTTAAAGGTGACTAAAGTTTTCAACTCGAAATTACCCACAAGTTTAATTATTTTGTTTTCCAAAGATATTTTTAGCTGAAAGTGTTGCGTAAACAATGATTTGTTGACATAGTATTAATGTTATTACTAAAAACAAATTGGTAAAGTTAACAAAACAACCGATAAGAATCTTAAATGGCATTCGAGTATACGAGCGTCTCGATTTAACCCAAAATTCCCATTAAAAATGGCCTTTTTCAATTGAGTTTTAGTGGAATAACTAAGCCACTCAAACGATACAATTTTTATTTTATCGTATATTTCAATTTAGCAATTAGTATGGTAAATTTTTCTATAAATAGCTTGATAAATGTACCGTACAAATTGAGCGTTTAAAACGTGACTAAAACAATATATTTCTTTACGTGTCTATACATATATTGTTATTCATTTCAATTTCTATTCTTACGCGTGAAATGCTAAAAACAATGAAGTAATTCAAGTAGAAATTATTAATTACCAAACCAAATATAGAAGTTTAATTCTATGAATGAAATATACGCGTAGAACTTTTAAATAACTTTGATTTTAAATAAATAACGTAAATAAAATTCGAGTCCCTTTGATGTATGACGTCATGCAGGAGGTCCCAAAATACCGGGGCTAGGTGTCCCAAATTATTACCCTTCCTATTCTGTATGAATTGTACATCCAGTGCCATATGTGATCAACATTTGTGGTCTACCGTGCCCTTTAAAGGCCGACTTCCATCGAAAAGAGTTCTAGCGAACTGAAAACCGAGCATCGAGACTAACAATGGAGCGACCGTGCCGATTTTCGAAGCCCCGCTGGGGCAAAAGTTTGAAGGCTTCTAGCTAACTGAAAACCGTGCTATATGTGGTTCTAGCGAACTGAAGATACGCAATAGAGAATTTCCTTCAGGGGAAAGCAAAAATTCTAGAGGAAATAAATTTAAAAGGATTTTTATTGTTCATCTTCAGTTCGCTAGAACCACATATAGCACGGCTTTCAGTTAGCTAGAACCCTTCCAACTTTTGACCCAGCGGGGATTCGAAAATCGGCACGGTCGCTTCATTGTTAGTCTCGATGCTCGGTTTTCAGTTCGCTAGAACCCATTTCGCTGGAAGTCGGCCTTTAAGGCATATATAATAATGATACCATAATGGAATCGGAAATCTGTTAAAAATCTCTTAGATAAGTTAAAAATAAGATTACGACAATTTTTAAAATGCAAAACACGCCCTTGTATATTTTTCATTTTAGTGGCACTTTAAAACGTTCTAGATCTTTTGGAAAAGGTTAAATATGATATTTTAAACTTAAAGAAATGTTTAGCGTTCTTTTTTTTTTAAGAAAGAATGCAATGAAAACCCACTGTTAAAAATTTACCTAAATTACTACCTTGTAAGTATAAGGTTTGCTTTTACTACTGTGGGTGGTTGAAATATATATTTTTGTTCCTTCAGGGTAGCCTACCTAATTTGCATACAAACGCCCAAATTAATAACTTCATTGACTCCTAAAGAATGTTAGCTTCGTTTAGCGGAATTTTTAGTTCGTTTTTAAATACCGCAGACAGACGCGGAATTTTAAGATATAATTATTACAGTCTGTAAGTTTTTAAATATTCAACTTAGTAATTAATATTTCTGGGGTTAAAGTATGGCGTTAATTGGTCACGTGATGTTTCGCAATCGTTTTCTCAAATTTATGCGCCCTAGATTCGGCAATTTGTTTTATATATAAAACCCTAAATTAGCGTAAATGTATGCGAAGAAAAATTCCCTTTCTTTTCCAGACATAATTTTATCCATGAAATTAAAACTAATATAGATTAAAAACGGATCCGTATTTCTTACAACCAACTCTTTATTGTAATTCTTCATATTGGAAACTTTGTAGGAAAAACCCCAAATCCTTATAAGTTTACAACAAGTATAAATTAAATTATAATATTCGGGTTTTTTTTCTTATTTAATTTTAATGCGTGCCCCTCCCCCTAAAAGTAAATCACCCAAGTGTTAAAGGAGGGAGATGAAGGGGGATGTCAATTAACACTCGAATTTTATATTCAAACTAAAAGAAAAAAAATGGACAAAGAATTCTAGTCAAATTTAGTCGAACTAATTAAGGAAGAAACGCGACATATTTTGTAAGATTTTTTTTTTCTTGATTTTTTTTAATCCAAAAGAAGTTTGACTGGCGCCTTACCGCTTCTGTTTTAAATTAAGATTGTTTTAAAGGGAAAGTAAAACGATGGGTATTATTATTTTAGTGTCAGTTTAATTCGTGAGAGTTAAATTTCTTGGGTTTACATAAATGGCAACGTTACAATAAGTATATATGTTTTAAAAATTAAGAGTTAATTTTTTAATAACAAATATACTATTGACATTGACAAAGTTTAGCTTTTGGTCTAAAAATAATTAGGGAAATAATTAAGAAAAATCAGTTACAGGGTTCATACAAACCTGGAAAACCGGGAAATATCAGGGAAATAGATTTTTGCGTCAAACGTCAGGGAAAAATCAGGGAAATTTCAAATAAATAGTAAATGTCAGGGAAATTTCAAATAAATAGTAAATGTCAGGGAAATCAGGGAAATTTACGAGGATAGTGTACTTTTCGCCCAATCCAGTTTATTTTCGATCGAGGTAGCCGAAAGAAAAAATAATTTTCGTATAATTTAATAATAATGATTTCCAGCTATAGAGATGGCTCCAGCGGTACTCGCGTTCCCTCTGAGGCTCTGAGTCCTCTCAAGGCAATGTTTGTAGTGTTATTAGCATACTCTATGAAATTAGGGGCTCTTACACCTGGAAATATCAGGAAAAACCTATGAAATAAAACCTGGAAATATCAGGGAAATTGATTTTTCAGATTTTGTATGAACCCTGAGTTAGGAATTTGAATCTGAACTTTTGTAGCAAGCAACCCCGTATCTATGACGTTGTTTTCGAACCAATCAAGTTCTAGTTTAATAATTTCGACAATTCAATCTCTATAAGAACAAAACCGGAATAATTGCTCAATATTCAACAGTCAAACTCATAAATATTTATGTCTTTCTCTGCTTATCTTATAGACGACCTTGCTATGTTATTATTATTATTATTTTTTCGCGTGTTTAAATTAATATATTTTATCAAGGTGACGTCAGCTAGTCTGAATCATTTTTTTATTGGCTGATTACTCAAGGTGCGAAATTGGAGAATATTTTTTTAATCTTGTCATGTCGTCAAATTTTATCAAAAATGAATAATAATAATAATACTCGAATCGTAAAGTACAAGGGTGATTTGAAATTCCTTCCTTACTTAGTCTGGTTTGAAACTTACAAAGGTTAAAGGTTAACCGATCCGCGAGAAACGTATATAATTATAACTTACGTGAACATTTGAATTCAAATTTAAGTCCGAAGTAGTTTCAAAAACATACGCGTGGAAAACAACGTTGAAATAACGTGATGTATTTCACAAAAGGTGACACATATTTATAAATATTTCCCATTTGGAAACAGAATTAAATAGTCACTTCCGAAGGCATTACGATATTGTCAGGAAATTCACCACACGAGTACCGTGTGCCAAGTTTATTTAGTTCTATAGTTACTTATCTATTATACCGGTGGTGGATCGTATGGTCGTCACCACGGAAGAACTAACTTACTACTGAAGTCTGACTCCTTGCCGACTCTATACGCCACATCCCAACGTCCCGGCGGAGACGCACCCTAGCGGGTTGCGGGAAAATTATTTTTCATTTAATTCTGGTGCGGTATAAGAGGTCTCCTAAATGGCAACTAGCGTAGAATAATTTTGCCTAAACTGTCTATTGAAATCCCCTCTTCTCAAAGAAGCCTGTCTCGAGGCAACAAGACGCGCTTTTTTTAAAAAAAAACCAGATATTCCTGCACTGGATTCAATGTTCCCATGTAGTAATACGTACTGTATTCCACGAGTTAAGTTCATTTCCTCCATGAATATTTTTTAAAGTAAACATCGGATTAACTACAAATGAATCAAACGTAAGATACGAATTTTGTCACTAGAAATAAAATTTAGGGTAAAATCTCGAGGAATTTGTTGAAATCAGACCAAAATTGGTCTGGAAGTCATGGAAATATAAGGACCGGAATCTTCTTGTCCATCAATTCAAAACTGGCATTTCCATAAAATACTCATGCGATAATGGTCATAATTCATAAATAGAGTTTAGATTCATTTGCAGGCTTATGTAATGGAGAAGGACCATCTCCCAAATAATTAATGGAAATAATTTTTTTTTTTTATTTCTACTGTTCTTAGGGGTAGTGTAATATAATTCTAACTTGGTAGGTACGTGTCTTGAGTTTCACTCTTAATGAGCCATAAGAAAAAAAACGTTTTTTTACACAAGTCCTTCATGGATGAAATAAGACTAGAGAGAGAGAGAAACGCGGATGGCAGAGAGTGCAATAGTCTTGAGCAAAACACGTTTTAATTGTCGTCGACGCAAATGATGACTATTTTCAGTCAGGGGTTTTTTGCGGGAGAAGAAATAGGAATAAGGGTGGCTTCCATTTAAGTCATTTTCTGGGGGATTGTAATTTATGCCGCTCGTATTATTAGGCCTTCCTTAATTAACTTAATTATAATTTCAAATTTTAGCCTTGCTACAGTATTTTTGTAACTGTATTTGTTGAGTATACCTAAGACTAGAGGATGGTGTAGATGTCGTGGTCCTAAGTCTAGAGTATCAACATGATATTGCAGTCTTTGACTAGAGTATCAACATGATATTGCAGTCTTTGACTAGAGTATCAACATGATATTGCAGTCTTTGACTAGAGTATCAACATGATATTGCAGTCTTTGACTAGAGTATCAACATGATATTGCAGTGTTTGTACTCTTAGGGTATCAATATGATATTGTTGCCTTTGTCTAGATCACCAACATGATATGATATTGTTGCCTTTGTCTAGATCACCAACATGATATGATATTGTTGCCTTTGTCTAGATCACCAACATGATATGATATTGTTGCCTTTGTCTAGATCACCAACATGATATGATATTGTTGCCTTTGTCTAGATCACCAACATGATATGATATTGTTGCCTTTGTCTAGATCACCAACATGATATGATATTGTTGCCTTTGTCTAGACCACCAACATGATATGATATTGTTTCCTTTGTCTAGACCACCAACATGATATGATATTGTTTCCTTTGTCTAGACCACCAACGTGATATGATATTGTTGCCTTTGTCTAGACCACCAACATGATATGATATTGTTGCCTTTGTCTAGACCACCAACATGATATGATATTGCTGCCTTTGTCTTGAACCTAGTACATCAAATTGCGGTTGAAATCGACCCAAAACCTTTCCCCAATTAATATATCAAGAATATAAAAGATAATTTAAAGAATCAAACATAAATTCCCAAACAATTAACCCGCGTAATAGAATGGGTGCCTCTTTATTCAATTAAATTTAATTTATTACTATAGGCATATTAACTGACTTCCCTATTTAAGTCCGTAACAATGGATGGATTGTTAATTAGACATTGTTGAAAAAACAATTATTAAAGATTACGATATAATAATAATAATAATCAAAATCCACACAATTTTCATCGCACGCGACTAAATACTAAAAATCGTTTGGAATTCATTCACCCTGACTTTATATATATATATATATATATATATATATATATATATATATATATATATACAGGGTGTTTGTGAAAGGTCCATCAATAATGAAAGGGCGTATTTATTGGGCCATTTTGAGTCGAAAATGTTCTATGACATTTTTCCGTCCGGGCCACTGTTTTCAAGTTATGATTGGAGTAATTTACGGATGACCCCTTAAATTTAATTTAGAAATTGAAAGACAGCGCTAATTTAATGAAGGGGTCATCCCTAAAATATTCAAATCATAACTCGAAAACCGTGGCTCGGACGGCTAAATGTCATAGAACATTTTCGACTCAAAATGGCCCAATAAATACGCCCTTGCATTATTGATGGACTTTTCACAAACACCCTGTATATATATATATATAAATGTTTTTAAAATTTTCGTCTCGCTCTTGACACCAAATGGTCAATTATTATTTTAACCGCTTTTCTCGAGATGCTCGCTGCCCGGAAAGTATTTTTAAAATTGACGGCGCGTGTTATCACGTGATCAAACTCGTAATTAAACGGGTTTAAACGATGACCATTAAGACGCTCTCTTACATCTAGACGTATTTAACCGCGTATAGGGAATCCGAACGAGTTTTGACACATTCCAAGGTAATTTAGGCAAATTACGCGACGAGTCTCATTCCGTGGAAATATGATATTACTTAATAAGTCTAGTATTACTTTATTGCACGCAGTCTCGGAAGGGACGTAATATTGTATTGTTTTTATCGTTATTAGTCGCCTCTTTCAAGATTGTAACTCTGAAATGTAGTGGCTGTTTTTTTTTTATATTCTGTCCCTGATAGAGTTTTGTTTCACAAATTAATTTGTAATTGTAATTCTTTGTAAATTTCAAACATCCGTTTGTTTTCTATTGAAGCGAAAAACAAAAAAGATTTGTTTGGAATTCGGAATATATAGGCGCTTGTCAGTGTTTATAAAATAGTTTGGAGGACAATGCGTTTAGAGTAATTAATACCGTTTAATAATGAACAGTCACGTACAGTTGGAAAATTATAGGAATTTAGGCCTTATTATTTGACCTACTATGTTACTCGTGGTTTGGAAAAAATTTCCATAATTTAATCCTAAATAGAATTAAAAATACCACGTGAATATAATATTTCTACTACAGGGTTGTATTGAATTTCTCGAATTTTATTTATGACGAAACTCCACGTGGAGTTTTCCCGCCTAATTTTGGCGCCTGTTGGAATTAATGGTTGCTACTATTAGGTGATTTCCCCCTTTCTTCCCCGATTTATTTCTTGGTGGCGATTTTTTACGGACGTCGGAATTATCATTGCCGGGATTGTGATTTAATTAAAACTAATTTTCGCTTTTTATTTTCTTAATTAAGTTAACGAAGAATTGAATTTACGATCATGTGTGAACTTGACGTTTCTCGAAGGAAGGAATTTGGATTTTGGATACAATCGTCCAGGGTAAGTGATGCAATTTGGTTCATTTTTGGTTATGGGGATGCGTGCCAGTAAAAGGTTACGCGTGTTACACGGCCATTCTCGATACAGTACCAAACACGAGTCAGGCTAATGCCAATTTAAATCTACTTTAATCACGATTAAAATGAAGAATATGATATAAAATTAATCAGAATTTAGATGATGCGTGTTATCAACATTATTTCGTCGTATTTATTTAATATTTTTAAACTAAATTAAGATAATTTAATTACATAATTAACGCCATAAATTGAAGTATAAAATATTTTTATAAAAAAATTAATAATATTAGAAGTCGGTAAAATTGAAGTCACTAAATAAGTCCATTCCATGTTTGTTATGTATTTTCGTTATGTCAAAGGACTATCGCGAGGTATTTTGGGATAGGGGAGCCTAACGCTCTTCAATCACCGAACCGAGTGTAGCGACTTCAGAGGCGTCAAAGATTGCGTAGGGTCAAATATAAAAAACTTAATAAGAAATGACTAAGATGAAAACCAGGCGCTCTCTATTTTTCTTCTCTCTCGCTGTTTGACGGAAGGAAGCTCTTAGAAGGGCTTGCGTAATAGTATTTTTGTAACCGCAAATTTATGAAAGGCCCCTTATTGTTCCAAAAAAGTCAAATTCTTTCTTCGTCGATTCAAAATGAGTTTGATAATACTTTAAAAGCTCTAGACGCGAATTACGAGAGTCGACGCGACGTGTAGCTTAGAATGACGTCATCCATACTCTTAATTGAAACCAGAACATACATTTCTCGCGTAAATATGCTAATCGTGTTTGCTGTTTTCAAAAAGGGCTACGAGGAATTCAGGCAACTAAACAAATTAGGTTTAATATTCTTCGTAAAATTAAATAAATTCGCAATAAATTTTTTCCGGTGAAAATTCACAAATATACTTTAATATTCTCTATAAAATCAAATACATTCTTTCTTATTATATTAATATCAAATAACTCCGGAATTAAGGGGGAAACTTTCCCTTTGTACCACGTAACTCGGGAATTCATTTCTTAGTTACGGATAGGTATCCCTGCCTTTAATATCGCTGTCAACTGACACGGTATCTTACCCTAAATGATATAAAATTTAGGATAAAAGAGAAAAAGTATTTTTTCATTTTCATGTCGTGTCGTGATTGTCCCAAATTTAAATTTAATTTAATCTCAATTAGATCAAATTCTTTTACGACCTGTAACAGATTACAATCTCACTCTCTCTGGAACCTTTTTAAACATTAATTTTATGTTGCGAATTTCTTTTAAGATAGAGTATTATTATTACGTTTACGCCCTGGTCACCCGGCCGAAGCGCGCCTTTTTTATTTTCTTCAATTTTGGGCGAAATTAATTTAAAGGGAATGTCCAACATTAAATAGGCGGTGACACCCACGGAATTATACATAACGCTCGCGCATTTATATACAATAGAAAAAAATTATAAATACATCTTAAGAGGCTTGGACAACCACAAATGTTCATTCCCCTCCAAAGACTATAATAATATAATAATATTCAAATTAGATTTTCTCTCGCTGAAATAGCGTTTAACCAAGTCAGTCAGTCCTTATGGGTTTGAAATTTCGCTGTTCATGAAATTTACTCCAAGGGTTTAAAAATGTGGCAAATACGTGCTCCGGCTCTAAATTCTGCAGGCAGCTTGCTCGGGTTATTGTTTAACTTTGTACGGAGGAGCGCAGCTAGCTAGAAGACGGGAAGTTTGGGTGGGTTACTTAACACGGGGGTGTTGAGAAAAGCGCCTAAATTATGCCAAAGCGCGTTTGCGGCGGCTGGTTGTAGGAGAGCAACATAATCTTTAGAAGTTTATTCTTATATGATTACATTAATTCCATGCGCCAACGCGTACTGAAAGAAAAGAACCAAATTTCCATCCCATTTCTCACATCATTCTTATTTTCCCCCAGACTTCACCAAACGTTTTCAAAGAGAGAGAAAGTGTTGAACTTGATTCCGAGGTGTCGGATACTCGCCTTAATATTTCGAGACTACCATATCCTATTAATTTCTCGACGGACTTAGGCGAACTAATTTTAGAAGGAAATTCATTTGAAGTTAAACGCTACATTTTTGATATTAGGCCTGCAATTTCCATAGTATTTTCAACTCATTTTTGCAAATGGATGGACATCTTTCTATTTTGGATGCGTAGTAGCTTCCAGTTTGGCGTAACGAGGGTATTTATTCGTCGGACTTAGGCGAACTAATTTTAGAAGTCCATTCATTTGAAGTTAAACGCTACATTTTAGATATTAGGCCTGCAATTTCCATAGTATTTTCAATTCATTTTTGGCAAATGGATGGACATCTTTCTATTTTGGATGCGTAGTAGCTTCCAGTTTAGTATAACGAGGGTATTTATAATCGTAGAGAAGGGAATAGGGGGCCCCTTTTTAGCCCATATGGCATGCATATCCTAAAATCTCCCCGTGCCCCCAGAGTCCTGTTAAGCCTTGGCCTATGTATAAGGCTCTATTGGGTTTAAGTAAGAGTCAGGCAAAAACTGCTGCCGCCGGAAGCAGGTGTTTTTTCCAGCTCTGGTAACTTCCATGTAGTAGGCGCGACTAAAACAGACAACAAGGACGCCGACTACGACGACGACAAAAAAGCGTGGGTGGAGTTTCTGGGATAACGGGATCAAATCCTATATAATTTTCCCCGGGACGTTATAATATTTTTAATAGGTCAAACCCGCACTGGGTTAAATTATTAGGTATTAGGTCATCTACCGCGCGCTTTTCTCGACCCTATAGTCATAAATAGTACGATGGATTTAGTATCATTGGTTAAAGGACAATCTGGGGTATATTGTCTTGAAGTGTATCTTTTAATGACTTGGAGAAATGTTTTTTTTTAAGTTGGGTAATTTTAGGTTCTATTAGGAAGATTCCACGCAAATGTCATTGGGTTCAAAGTTAATTATCTCACGATCTAATTGATGTACGATCAAATTTTTGGCATTGTTTGATAGAGGATAGCTGGGACTATAGTATCATCAAAGGATTTTACTCTAAGTGTATTTGCGCTAGAGTTATGACCTCCCAAAGTTGAACTCCAAAATCCTTATTGCTACCCTGAGCTAGGTTTTAGTATCGTTGAATAGTGGAAAATTTGGGCTATCACCCCTTCAAAGGATTTAGAGCGTTCTAACATTTCGAAGTTAATTTTTCCACGGTAAAAAATATTAAGAAACTAATTATAAATTAAACTCACCATTTGATGGCACGAACGAAATTGAAACACACTCCATTTTCGTATTATTAATTTCCTCCATATTAATCATTTAATCACACCATCCATAAATTTTATGACAATTCATTAACAAGTTCATTATTCGTAATATTCCCCAATGCGTTGTTGAACTTTGACTTTCATTAAACCAAAGGAAGAAAAAAAATAATTTCACTTTTTCTTCTTCTTAAAGAAGCTCAAGAGCGAAAAAGGTAAAGATGAGAGGCGCGAAAAGAAAGAAAAACTTAATTGATCTCAATTATAAAACCCGCTGCTACCGGGGCGGCCGTCTCCTCCGGATAACGGGGGATCGTTTGTAACTCTACTATACTAAACTCTAAACTACTCCCTTCTGAATCCGAAAACGAAATGGTTATATTATTCCCTCTCTCTGGCGCAGTTTTCCAACTTCTCCGCATCCTTGGCGTTGCTTGTTCGCTCCATGCAACAACACGGAAAAGTATGGCCCTAGAAACTCCGCCCCCCAATTCTAATCCCTATATAAATCATTCGGAGCACTTTCCCCCTTTTTACCCCCCCCCCACCGCAATTCCTCCCCCACCCCTCATTTTGTAAAATCCCCGATTTGGTTTTGTAGATCCGCTTTCTTTCTTTGTTTCATCCATCCAAGATTCGAACCCTTTTAATTTTTAAATTATAATTTAATAGTATATATATTTTAAAATATCATATATATTCGTTATTTGTCGAGCGCCGAGTCTTAATCTCGACTTTACTCCTTGCTTTTCCAAAAGTGATAATTCGACAAACGTTTCCTCGTGTTTATCTTATTGACTTTTGACCTTTTTAAAAGTCATCTTTCGCTTCTAACAACAACGCGTGGAACGTAATTTTCTCTGATAAGCGTATTTTAGCATAAATATTTATATTAGATTAAAAATGAAAATACATAAATTTTACAATGTTTGCCGAACTATGAAATAATCTTTGAGATGGCAGTTTCCGAATTGTTATCTCGGCTGCTACTGATTTTCTTAAGACGTTTTTACGACTTTTTCGACGCCACTATTGTTTTAGTATTAAATAACATTGGTATCATTACAGACTCGAGTATAATAAATACGTTATTTGATTGACTAACCGCCTTTATAGTTGTTGAATTTCAATTTTATTTCGTTAGATTTAATAATTATATATCTTTGGAATAAGATAAAAATTGGTAAAATTTTATATATTAGAAAAAAATGTAAGGAATTTTTTTTTAGATTCCCTTTATTTGTTTAACAGTTTAAAAATTGGTGACAACTATAATGTAAGGTAAACCTGTGTATTACTGTGACAGCTGTTAGGCCCGTTTTTCGTAATAATAATAATCTATACTACTCCCCGCGTATCACTTTGCAGCGTGTACAAACCTACTTTCTAACCAAAATATAAGCGAACCTCACTGACAACCGATATAATTTTAAAGGAAAACAAAATCCCGAATTTTTATACTTTATAGTTTATATATTAATAAATTTTCCTTTAAATGCCAAGTGCCCTGACGCTAAACCTAATGGCCTAGAGTCAGCAGCGGCATCCTTCTACGTCACAACGCGTCTGATTCGCTTGATTAGTCGCGGCGGATCTCTGAAACATATTCTTCATCCTGCTTAGCTATGGAATTATTTTATTATTTTTTTTAAATAGACGTATGTATACTTTGTAGACGTATAAATCGGTATGACGTCGTGAAATCTAGGTATTATTTGGAAATACGGTGTTAATGGTGTTTTATTTAATAGGAACTCGCAATTTTGAATTCCTCCATACCCTAGGCTACGACCGCGTTAAATAAACAATATTAAACTAACTTAAACCATTGTTTCATTGTTTATATTATGACAAAAGTTTTAAAAGAAAGAAACACGTCATTTTTTACTTGGGAACCGTAACTAATTTCGAATATACCTCGATGAATCATTGATTTGCCAATTTTAACTAAATATAAATTTATTATTTGCAATTTCATACTTATGCCTTTACTTAACTTACAAAGGCTTAACGCTCAGTGTTTGTTAAAGGTAGTAGCAAGAAGTGATATCAAGTTTCTTAGGGGGAAGGTATAAAATGCCTAAGTATTCGCGCGCCATAGTCCCAGTCCCCCTTTCAAAATACAAGGGAGGGACGTAAAAGGAGGCCGGGTTATTTCATAGCCTCTCCTCAGTCGGAAAATACGTAATTTTCGTCATTCGCGTCGTGCTGACGTGAGTTTTCAAGAACCAATGAGATGCTGGTTGTATTTTAGAGGCGGGGATTAACTCCGGACCTACTATACTTTTGGACTGGATATAAAGCTAGATTATAAATGTGGCGAATTTATACCTTCTCCCTAATAAACTAGATATCACTTCTTGGTAGTAGTGACATCATAAGCGCGAGAAATTGCTGCTTCTTTCTACGCGAGCGAATCAAATTCCATTAACTCGCTTGCTTTTGTTGAACAAAGTTTAATTTGTAATTATTTGTTATCGGCTTTATTCAAAGGATTTCTTTTTGTTCAAAAAAAATGGCGTAATATAACGACGCCAACAAGGTCGAAGATTTATGTTGTGTGTGTTTTTTTTTTATTAAAAGTAATTTCTTATTAAAAGAGTTTGAAAGTAAATCACTCAAGTATTAAATATAAAAGGGATTCTATTGTTAATAACATCGAAAACCATTTTAGATTTTTGTTTTTTTTTACTAAAATATTCTTTATGAATATTTAATTTAACCTTAACTAAAGCTGGTCACACCCTATAGTACCCATCTTTACGTAAGGGCATGATATAATACCATGTGACCCTGGATGAGAAACATTTGTAAGGTCCCCAAGAAAATAATAACAAAATCCCAGGACCTAACTTAAGGTCCTACCACCTCGTAGTATATTTTATGGAATATTCACGAATGAATTACATAAATTCCTAATTTTATTTAACTATAAATCATAAAAAAATTTTACTTTTAAAATGAGAAGAAGTAAAAAAATTGTTGAATCTAAGAATATTTCTACACTGAATCATTTTTATATCAAACTCAGACTCTAAAAGTTATTAGTTAATTTCATTACCGGGGTCTTCGCGAACATGTATTAAATTCTACCTCGAGTCCCCTCTCTTGGGGGGAGCGGGGGACAGAGAGGAAAGTACATATACGCGTATCTTTTTTATATATTTTTTATATTTTTGGTAAAAAAAATAACTGTAGCTGATGTAGCCGGGCATAAAAGGCATTTAAGACCTCCAAATGACCTTGACGGGGGGATAGAAACATGGTCAGGGGAACGCCAGGGCCAGGCAGGTAGCAACAGGTAATAGTTGGATGCATTCCAGCCCAAAATAAGAAAGAGAGAGAGAGAGAGAGATTTAGTAGGGGGATGAGGAAACTTTGTCTATGATTGCACAGCTGATAAAGCTAGTCCGAATATTACAGTAAACTATTAGATATAACTTCCACCTTAATGCATATTCCGATTGGAGCAAAGTAGCGCGTGAGCTTGAATTATTTCGTATAGATTTGCAGCGCGCGCCACTACTAAAAAATATCCTAGAAGTTAGTAATTTGAAGTAAATTTAGTAAATATAAATTTAACTATTACATTTTACCTGGATTGTTATCATTATCTACTTCAAAATATCGACTTCAACCATCCCCTCTTAGGTGCTGGTGTAAACACACCCGGTTCTTTTAGCATTAAGGCGTATAGAGTAATATTTCTGTATACAAAATGCACGAAAATAACAACAAAATATTCCCCTAGTACGAAATATTTGCTGGCGGGCATTTAGAAGCGAATTTATATACATACATATATATTTCACCGCCCTATGGAGGAAGATTTTGAACGCAATTTCTTTAATAATAATAGTGTATGTGTGCGAAAGAAAAGTTTTTAATTTGAGACGGTTTTTCGTTTCACGGCTCTTTGCCAAACCAATTTCTTATTTTCTTTTTGGCCCCGGGTGAATTTACTAGACAGATTTAGGAGTTTAGTTAGGGGAATAGTTATTGAACTTAACTAAAACTCTTGAAAGCGAGTGTTGTTTTTTTTTATTTGAGAGAAAATAAAAATAATAAACACAAACTAACACGCAACCAAAAATAATTTTATTTTTCTTCTTTTAATGGTTTGTTGTTTGGATATTTTTAGGCCTAATTTGTAAACAAACATTTAAAAATAGACTTTTTCTATATGAGTTTCATTTTACTAGTTTCTAAGCCACTCAAACGCTATAAAATTAAACCTTCAAGCCTTTTAAGAAATTTAAAACCGCAAGGCGTTCCGGAAGATTATTATAATTAAGTTAGTTAATTAATATAACATTTACAGCACCGAGTTATCTCCTCCCACGTGCGTTAGGGGCGTGGTTCGATTCGTCTCTTAGGCTACTAAACACACCACGAAAGAAATTTTAGTTGTGTAGACAAACTGAGGAAACGTTTAATAAATTTACGTAGAGATTCTTCTGACCTTGCTCGGAATTTTTTTTTCTTTTGAAAAAACCTTTAGGAGCTTCGGACGAAAAATGTTAGTACGTCACGTTTCAAATAAAAAATAAAATAAAGGAACGCGCAATTTTAAGAAGGGCTTAGGTGGAATATCTCCCCCCTCCCCTTATTTTTTCCCTATTGTTTAACCAAGTACTTTCGCATAGACTTATTTAAAATTTAAAATTTAAAAGTATATTAATCCGGAGTTATTAAAACCCCCCTGTATCTTGATACAGACAGGAGAGAAATAGTTTTTTACCCATAATGCAATATGTGGAATTGAATTCTAAGGGACTTAGATGTTTTTGTCACCAATTTGTTCATTGAAAACTAATTAGTATATCGTATATTAATATATTAATAAATCAATAAATAAATTAGGATTAATATAAATTGTTAACCGTGGATAAATATTTTAGTTTGCTTTGAAATCTTCTAAATTAATAACTTGTAAACAGATAGGCAGGCATAGAAGTAGTTCGGAATTTCTCAGAACGTTTTCACCTCGCTCTCTCTCTCAAACAAAACCTCTCCCTCTCTCTCACTTCATCTTTAAACATATTTTTTCCGCAGCTATTTTCTTTTTGTTTTTAAAATTTCTAAACAATTTACCGACATATACGAAAAGAAACCATATTTACTTATTCCTACGAAGATTGTACAGTTTGTACTGTACATACCTTCCAAGCAAATGGGCTGCTATTCTAAAGGAAAACTACCCCGCCACTGAGATGTTCCCCTTTACAAATTTAGCTTACAAGTCGTAAAGAAAAGTTAACTTGGAATGATAAAGTTTTCCTTTAAAAGACGGTGACTAAGGATGAAATAAATATAAATCAAGAGTTTATCATAAGTTTAAATCTATAAGAGAGACCAATGAACTGACCAGAATTTGCTAAGGTATTTTTTTTGCGCTTTTTTTTCTTCTACTTGTACTATATCAGATGTGAAATATGGGCTTGTAAGATTTTCTGACGTAAGCCTCGAATTTAGGTATTATAAATACAATAGAAATAGTTTAGTTTCACCCAAAAATAAAATAGAATGTTTCCATTTCGACTGAATTTATTTTATTTTTAAGGAAAGTGGAAACCATCCATCAATTGCTTCCCCCTCCTAATTCCTAATTTTACCATTAATCTAATTACTAATCGCTAATTATTTAAATTAAAGAAACCAGCTCGATAAACCATCCTTAATGTAGCTGATAAAACGTATTGAAACGGACTAATTTAATTTAGCAATAATTCCTACAAGTTCTTCGTAAATTGGGCCATATTTTTTATTTCAGAATTCTAAACAGAGCTCTTATAGAATCAAAAATTTTTATATTTTGAATAAAAAAACAACGTAATAATATTTCTTTTGAAAGGAAAAAAGTCGTGCTGTAGTATTTCGTTGTTTTTTATTTTTTCTTAAAAAAGGCGTAGGTGTTCCCATGCCTCTCTTCGGTTGTATAATATGCATTTTGTTGTTGAACCGCAGCCGCCTGACTGCGTTTATCGAAAGTGATTAATTACTTTTGGGGTTTTTATTGGGCCCTTTTATAGTCAGATTTTTCTTTTTGTGGAAAAACCGACCTTTATGGCGTTATATTTAATTTTTATTTATTATAGAAAGAATCTATTTAAATCTCATCATGAATATTGATGAAAATATTGCTAATCGTTTGATTATCCTTAGAAAAATATGAATTCATTTTTAAAGAAAATATTTAAATAATAATTTTAGGAATATTGGCATTACGATATTTCTATTATATCTATTATTCATTTCATTATCCCTTCAGTTAGAAATATATATTTTTTCCTTTTCTTTTTTAAAAATACCAAAATACAACTGGCGACTTTAATTCTAAACCAAGGCGTACTTCTACTGTATACTTTTTAAGATTTTTTTTTTTGGGGGGGGGGGGTACAAGACTAGCTTTTCGGCCGCGATCCTAGCGGCGCCATTCTTAGTTAGCGTCTGCTAGTCTAGAATTTTATTTTTTTATTACTTATAAAAAGCTACGCTAGAGCTCCGCGCTCTCCGATCCGATTATATACGCGATCTAGAAATAGACAAAAAAAAATGCCTCTCTAAGTTCAAGAAAGCTAAAGCCGTATATGTACGTATTTAGGACCTGTTGAGAACTCACTGGCTTTCAAGGAACGTAATGTTTCAAATTTTTTTTTGCGCCTCTTCGAAAGGGGTCGTGCCCCAGTGACACGTAAAAATGGAACCACCAAACATTCTTCAACGAAGCAATTGAAAATGACGTATAACTTAACTTACTCTTAGCAAAAATTCCCTGATAAGAGAATTCACTCACTTTATAAATTAAATAGCATTTATATATTTTTCATTTTATAATGTCGCCAATTCATACTTATACCAAAAATTTAGTATAAGGATATGGTTATATTATTTTTGTACTCAAAACAGGACTTAAGTGACCAACCTCTCAATTTTGATTTAAAGGCCGACTTCCAGCGAAAAGGGTTCTAGTGAACTGAAAACCGAGCATCGAGACTAACAATGAAGAGACCGTGCCGATTTTCGAAGCCCCGCTGGGTCAAAAGTTGGAAGGGTTCTCGCTAACTGAAAGCCGTGCAATGTGGTTCTAGTGAACTGAAGATGAACAATAGAAATCCCTTTAAATTTATTTCCTCTTGAATTTTTGGTTTCCCCGAGGGAATTTCTCTATTGCGTATCTTCAGTTCGCTAGAACCACATTGCACGGCTTTCAGTTAGCTAGAACCCTTCCATCTTTTACCCCAGCGGGGATTCGAAAATCTGCACGGTCGCTCCATTGTTAGACTCGATGCTCGGTTTTCAGTTCGCTAGAACTCTTTTCGATGGAAGTCGGGAAAAGGGCCGGGAAACGGCGAGAAGGGTTCTTGTCAAACTGAAAACCGTGCATCGAACTAACAATGGGCGACCGTGCTTCAAACTTTTTAGGGGTTCTTGTCAAACTGAAAGCCGTGCAAAGCGGTTCTTGTCAAACTGAAGATAAACAATGGACAGTCTCTTAAATGGGGGATGCAAAAAGTCGGGGAAACAAAATTTAACAGACTGTCCATGGTTTATCTTCAGTTTGACAAGAACCGCTTTGCGCGGCTTTCAGTTTGACAAGAACCCCTAAAAAGTTTGAAGCACGGTCGCCCATTGTTAGTTCGATGCACGGTTTTCAGTTTGACAAGAACCCTTCTCGCCGTTTCCCGGCCTTTAAGCCAAAATATTGTCATGAAAGTAGAAATTTTAAAACCCAGAGAAAAAACACAAGTGTCCTACCCCTCGATTTTAGCTAATAAAAACCTCAACATATTCCGATAAAAATTTCCTTAATTAATTAAAAAATAAATTCCAAAACAAATAGATAAAATTCATTTGATTTTAAATTAAAATTACTCAGGTTAGGTTTGCTCTAGAAATAAATATAAATTATTATTTTGCACTTTAGTTAAACATGACCCCTCCCGTATTCTTAAAATCCATTTTTTTTAATCCACAATAAATCAAAATAGGCCCACCCAAAAATGCTTTAAGCAGGGTGCCGTCTGTCTAACATGTCATAACTTAAAAACCTTAAAACAATGCCTTCGCGCCGCCGCCAGGGGTGGTTCGGATTTTAATATTAATATTAATATTTATATATTATAATAAAACCTTATAGACATAAATATTAAAAAATAATACCGTCTCAATACGATCCAAACCACGCGCTGCAATTTCGGCTTAAAAGGGTTGTAACTTATAAATTTTTATAACATTTTTGTTCTTTAAATCTTTGCTGTTCATTACGAAGGCGTTAAACCTTTATTTCCCGCTGGCAATAATACATGGTAACAAAGACTTATTCCACCACCGCATCATGATTTAGGGCGTAAAACCGAGGACATATGGTTTAGCTTAATAAGAAAGAACTTGTAGTAATATTTTTTTTATTTGGTTTTGAATTGAATTGAACATTTGGGAGAAATTTGGTTTTGGACGACTCGGTTTTTATCGCCCACGCTAACTAAGGTCCGGAATTATAATATACCACAGCCCTCTTATTTATTTAATGAAAAATACCCCCCTATCTCCACTACGTTTGTCCGTACTAATATATTTAATGGGCCTTCATCGGATTTTTTGGTAATGCACGATTTTTAAGGATTGGCTTTGAAAGTTACCCAAGACGGATGCAAGGTATTCATTCCTTTACGGGAAATTAAGAGACAACTATAGACACCCCGTGTTATTTTCCTGTAGAGTTTGATATAGGAGAAGGTGGGGGAGATGCCATTACTCTATTATAACACAACGCAGACTCGCGGCATCTTATGTTATTTTTCTAAATACTGCTTAATACCTAAGGTGGGGGAGATGCCATTACGTGAAGGGAGACGAAATAATTTTGATAATCGCACGGTACAATTTAGTCTATATTTTTCTTTTGGTATCGCATCCTAGCTGGGTGTTACCATATTATATATTTTGTAATCCTCCCTTAGAATCCCCTGCAGGGAAATATGCAAATGTTATGAAATAAGGCGATAAAATTCACGAGTTTCTAGAGATTTTTTTTTTAATTTTTGAAAGAGAAAGAGAGGGAAATTCTTTGGCACCCCAGACGTTACGAAATGTAAATTGTTGGTCCGGATGAGATCTAGGCCTAATGATTACTTAAGAATTTAGACAAGTTCAAAAATTATAGGAATTTTTATATATATTTTTTAAACTAAAGGGAGTATAAATGGCTTGAAGAAAATCTACTTTCTAGGGTTGTAAATTTTCCGGAAAAATAAAACGCGGAAAATTTTCCTCTTCGCGGAAAATTTTCCGCTAATCGGAAAAATATAAAACTAGCAATTATGTGAGCTTTGAGTCAATTTATCTAACTTTTAAAGATTTAAAACATTCTCCAGTTATTTTGCCATCTTTAGTAGATTTATTAAAGTACCACCAAATATTAGTGGTTGATTTTCCCATAATTTGTGACTTTAAACAGGGTTAACAAACTTAATAACATTAACAACATAACACCTCGTTTCCCTTACAATGACGCAGACGATCACTATCCTTCATGCCTGATAATTTTTTTAGTTTCACTTGGGTCTCTTAACGGTTAGGTCTCGACTCTCTAACGCCTTATACCGTCATAAGAGCAAACAGTAACCCTATGCATGCAAGCGATAGCAAATGAGTGAGCTTTTCCTATAGAGAATAGGGGTCACTAGACTCTGTGCCCTTGGACAATTTTTTACCCCTCCGAATTCACCTAAAACAAAATAATGAGTGTTTTGAAAAGAAACATTTTAAAGTTTTAACCTTTTAATTAAAAAACCGGTAGCGGAAAAATACGGAAAATTTTCCGACTTAGAACCCTATTACTTTCTCTACTCGGGGTACTCGGTATTCGGCGAATACCCACTCACTCACTCTCCGAATACGGAATATATTACCTAAATATTTATTTTGGTAATGGATAAAATTCCTTTAGGAACCACTTTAACTAGTTTTATATAATAAAAATATTTATTTTGTTGGAATTTGGATAAAAAGTAGTCTTGTCACCTTATAAAATTAATGCGGCAAACATTATTTTTAATCTCTGTTAAATTCTTAAATTTCCCGTTTGATTTGGGACTAAAAATGCGGATTTCAAGAGATAACCGAGTATTTTTAATTTGACCTTTTTGGTAATAGTTTGACCCCGCTGCTGTGATCGAGTGAGTATAGGGCGAACACCCAATTTACTTGAAATACTTATATTTATATTTATAGAGAAATGGCAGTTTAATATATTAAATTCAATGGGAAAGCAACATTAGGTGCTGTTATAGTATATTTATTAATTCTTCATCGTCTATATAACGGAATTATTCGAGCGATAAATCAAACAATTTCTATTAAATTAAATTATTTTCCAATAAAAATTATTTTGGGTTTCATCTTTTAAGGTTTCTTTTTTAATATTATTATTCTTTCTTTACCAGAAAATTTTTATTTATAATTTTTTTATTATTATAATTTTGGCTAAACTTACGGTTTTTGAATATGAATTTTTTTTTTATAAATATTAAAACCGGTTTTATTTTATAAGAAAAAATCCAAAGACTTAATTTAGCAACATTCCAAAACCTCAACGAGTTGAGATGGAAAATGAAGACGCTTTTACATATTTATTTTTTTTTTATTTTAAATAATTCTAATTTTTAAAAGTGAAAACGTACGGTAAAAACTTGATTATTCATAGATAAATTAAAGAAAATTCACGTCGATGAATATTCTAACACCCACGTAAGAATTTTTCCCTCTCGAAGGGAAAGAAATTCACGAGTCACGAGTTAAAAATGCGATTCTTGTCACTCTATCCCACTTAAAGGGCTTAAAAATTTCAAATAACTGTCATATTAAATATGACTAAAAATGTCACGAAAACTAATTTGGTAAAAAGAAAAAAAAATACTTTTTTCCCTTGACACAAAATCCCAAAGAAAGAACTACAAAAAAAAACCAAACTTCTCTTTCTCTTCTCTCTTTGTGACTCAAAATAATAATAGGACACTCCTTTTGTCCAAAATTAATTTGTAGCCTATCTATTGTCCATCACGCGCAATTGTCTGTCACGCGAGAATAAAGTTGAATAGTATAGACCAAATTGATTAAACACGGAGTAACCTCGTGTTTTGCCTTTACACGCGCTTCAATTTTAATTACTGTTAAATCTGCACGCGCGTCATCGTCGATAAAGTCTATATAGACTACCTAGCGCGCGCTAATTTCAATACCTCGCGCTATTACTTTATTTTTAATTGTATAAAGGCAATATCGAATGTAATCCGGTGTTCTCACCGATATGGTCTATGGGAGAGTATCGTCGGGGGTCCAGCGTGATTAAATGGAAGATTGACCATGCAATGCCCGCTACGAAATTGTCCAGGCGTGGATGGATGGACCCCCGAAAAACTTTTCTTTTCTTTTAGAAAATTCGCGGAAAAATAAAAAGGTTTTTGCGCTTCCGGCGCGGAGCGTTACGGTTAATTTTCGCACCAATGACTTTCTACGGGGGATATATATTATATTTCAAGTTGAGATTGTACCATTGTCGATACTTAAGGTCAGCCTTTGTACGTGTCGCGTATTTAATGAACTATACGCCTTAAACTTCTTACCTTAAGCCTTTGTTAAATAGAGAGAAAAACCTTAACTACGTTTCCTGTTTCTCTCTGTTAAGGTTTTTTCTGTGCTGTTTTATACCAAAAAGTGAAAATTCCGAATCGCTTTCTCTAACACGTTTTTTTTTATTTTTTTCAAAAGAGTTTGGAATATTTGTCGCGAGGCATTCTGGGTCTGAGTAGCTTTCTTTGGGGTTATATTTTTTTATATCGACTTTTATTTGCGTGACTTATTCCCAAGGATAACCGGAGAACCGATTGAATTTATTTCTTTTATTTGAAAAGATTTCGAATTTTTTTTTTATGAAATTTTTTAACCAATTTTGTTTGATGTCACGCTGAAATTAACTGAAAGGGAAAGTGAAAGGGTAGTTTGTAATGTTCCTATGAAAAAAATTAATACAGTATGGTTTTTGAATTAGTTCTAGGCTTCTAGCAGAAGTGAGATGAGACCAGAAGTACTGAGCTAACCAAATTCTTCACTCGGCGAAAGTGAATATTCTTGATAACACACCAACGGTTGGCCCTCTGGTAGCGGTTTCTGAATTTTCCCTCCAAAACGTGAGACGCTCGCGGTGGTAGACGGCCGAACTAGATTCAAGCACTCGCGTCCGTGTTTCGCCGCTTTAGGTTGAGGGGAAGGGGGTAGGAAATGTTTTTGGAACTCGACCAATTTTTTTCTCTCTAGCGTAGGCGCGATTGAAGCGGCGTAAAATCCTCAAATTTGTTCACTAATGCCAGGATCTATTACCAATGCTAGAGCCCTTCACTTCTAGTCTCATCTCACTTCTGGTTCTAGTAACTTTTACGAATGTTGAAATTAGTAATAACAACTTAGTTTCACCTTTCCTTTGAAATTAACTCGCGATTGGTGGTTAGGATTAACTCTTACAGAATTTACAATAAAAAATTTAACATTATCTCATACGAGAATTTTACTATACGCACGAATTTCGAATTAAAAATTTTCTATGACCCAAACAAAATTGGCAGTCCACCTACTCTCTCATTAAATTCTAATATAATCAAACTCATTCATCTGCCACTTCTCCCCTACAGGTTGATTCCATTTGTTTACGTAAATAACTATATTTATTACAATTTTTTTTGGCGTAAACTAATTATTTATTTGGACCACGTAATATATATTGATTACTAAATTTTTTTTGTTGTTGTTTATTAGTTTAAGAATTACCCCAATAAACTGGTTTGTATTTTTCTTTAGAAAAAGAAATAAACTTTAACTTAATTATAATAAAATTAAGTTTATTTTCGTTGAACAAAATCTACCAAAACCCGTAATTATAGATATCAAAGAGAAATTATACGGACAATGTAGGTTTCTATGAATTTAAAAGAGAAAAAATATATATAAATATAAATATAAAAATTTAAAAAAACGGGATGATCTCAATTCTATAACGTTATCCTTATAATTTCTTTTAGATAGAAAATTTTTACCCAAAAAAAGTACGTATAATTGAGAAATCCGGTTAACTGTTTATCAACCTTTAAAGTTACTTTCCTTAAAATTTAGGAGAATTGGCCCGGAGCTAAGAGATGAAATGTTACGGGTCTTTTTTCTTATCGAAAGACAAAATATATTAGCCCATATACGAAAACTCTGCTGGATCATTTCTTTTTTCTTAGTAAAGTAAAATAACTGCGAGAAATTTCCCTTAACCTTATACAGATTAAGATTACACGTTCTCTTTTAATATCATTACGATTTCTAAATGTGCGTAGTTGCCTTCATTGCAAGCTGATACTCTTAATTAATATAGTCTATCACGATCTTGAATACCGTTTTAATAAAAATCAATACTAGAAAATATAGACCATTTTAAACTTTAATATATTTAAATTTATGGTTATTATTTTTTTTTAGTAATACCAGGGATAGATTGAATTTTAGAAGTAGAAATGGAGAACGGTTAGTATTTACTTTAGTCCGACTCATAGCCCAGTATGGAGCCCCTCCCTCCAACACGTAACGAAAAGTTTAAATTATCTTATTGGCTCACTCAAACTACGTTTTGGAGACGTTGCTGATGGGGACGTCGAAAAATAGTGAGGTAATTCCTTTTTACCTCTGTCGCTATGACCCACCCGCCTCTTCTTTCATACCCCCCCCCCGGTCCCGTGGTAGGGGGTCCGGGACTTTAACGCGCGCCCAGATTACTCTGTTCTCCATTCTTACTTCTAAAATTAAATCTATCCCTGGAAATACGGTCAAAGGCTGTTACTAGAGAGCTAGCACTACCTCTTCATTAATATAGTCTATCACGATCCGGATTTAACAATTAAAATAATACTTTTTGGTAATGTTAAGAGCAAGTTCTCGCCATATAACATCTTGGATATAGGAGGAATTAAAGAAAACACTTTGTACTAACTACTAAGCGAGCGAGTGCGTTGATAACCTAAATTAAAAATAGGGATTATAAAAATAAAGATATTTTGTAAAAGTATATTGGCCGCCCTCCGTCCGTTTGGTATTGGAATTTAGACGTATATACTACAATCGAAATCCGATATTGTGGGTCAAGCGTACGTAACTAAACGCGTCCGTCTATTAATAAAGTGTTTTTGCGGATCGAGGCTGCAGCATGCAGCCGCCGGGACACATTTTTGGCTTTTGGGACGACCTAATAACTTTTGAGGAATTCTTTTTCTAATGTCAACACGAATTATGACGATAGATTGAGCATTTTTATATAAAAGAATAGAGGCCGTACGCGTTTAAATACCATTATATTAGGTTACCATAATATAAAAGTATACGATTAAATTTTGCCACCTCAAAACTTTATTTTTATAAGAGATATTTTTAAATCCTTTCAGTAAGTTATAGCCCTAATTCGACACTTTGCATTGATGCCTAATACTTGGTTGGGGTTATGTTCCTCTCCATAGGATTAACATGGGTATATTTACAATACACCTTTTAACCCTGGTTCTATAAGACATGAAAGTCCTTTGAGTATGTTATAGACCAAGAGTTAGACCAATCATGGCTCGAAAAATAAGCTATTCCCAAAAAAAAAAAAAAATACTTGGTTGGGGTTATGTTCCTTTCCATAGGATTAACATGGGTTTATTTACAATACACCTATGTTCTTCTCCATAGGATTAACATGGGTTTATTTACAATACACCTATGTTCCTCTCCATAGGATTAACATGGGTTTATTTACAATACACCTATGTTCCTCTCCATAGGATTAACATGGGTTTATTTACAATACACCTATGTTCTTCTCCATAGGATTAACATGGGTTTATTTACAATACACCTATGTTCCTCTCCATAGGATTAACATGGGTTTATTTACAATACACCCATGTTCCTCTCCATAGGATTAACATGGGTTTATTTACAATACCCCTATGTTCCTCTCCATAGGATTAACATGGGTTTATTTACAATACACCTATGTTCCTCTCCGTAGGATTAACATGGGTTTATTTACAATACACCTATGTTCCTCTCCGTATAATTATTTATAAAACACCTTTTAACCCTGGTTCTATAAGACATGAAAGTCCTTTGAGTATCTTGTAGACCATGAGTTAGACGAATTATGGCTCGAAAAATAAGCTATTCCCAAAAAAAATAGTCACTAAAAGCCAAAAATTCTGTTAAATACATCTCCTTTATATATATTTTTTTCATAGATGACGTATCCTTATCAAGATTTTGAAATCTTTGAAGAATTTGGGATCATTCAAGTTTCTTTTAAAACAAGACAAGATTTTCGTCTGGCCAGGTAGGGGGCCTTTCCAATTTTTCATTTATTTTTTATTTTGACTTTGAAACCGATATATCGGAACTTTCGTGACTTGACGTAGGATTATTAGTAGCTAAACGATTAATAACGAACTACCCACAAGCTTTATTAAGAAACTTTTAAAGTTGTTAAATTAATTGCTATAATTAGAAAGTGAAACTGATTTAAGATACGAATATAGCTTGAGTATCTAATTATGGGTCCTAACCACTAAACTCACCGAAACAAAATTTGACTTAACTATTATTTCTTCATTATTTAATTTTATCTATTTTTTGACATCACTGGGACCATGCAATTTTCGAAAAATTTGCAAAACATTTGCGAGTCATTAAGTGGCTATTAGAAATTAGAATTGCCAGGAAAACGGTTGCTCTCACGCGTCAAACCGAACTCTGAAATTTTGTATAGAATTTAATTGAGAACCATTTGCTACTTAAGACATTCCCGTAACCCTAGCAACTCCAACATGATAAATTAGACAATCATAACGATAAAATAAATTCATTTACCTTTTTAATCAGATGGACTTCTTCCCCCAATCAAAGTTTATAAAAAAAAACAGAATCCAGTTTTTACGAAATTTGAAGTAATTTGAGATGATTTTTAAAAATTTGCAAAAATTGTTGAAACCGCGAATTTTCTTTAAAAAAAAAATTCGAAATATATTCGGCTCAACCCGACCGGTCTAGTCTAGCGTATGATTTTAACTCTTGTAGCGTCTGCTTAAAAAATCTTCTTTCTGTTTCTGAACCTGTTTTCAAACCTAACTTCTGCAAAGGGGGGTTGCCTTAAGTAAGTTCTGCGTTCTTGAACAGGTACGGTCTAGAATCGTTCCGTTCCCCCTATATAATAATTATATACCATAGTCGGTAAAGGGGGGGATGGAAACTTCTTAAGCCTTGGCGTTTTTAAGAAGAATTCAAAATCGAATGTTGCAGACTCAAGGGGGTATAAAAAGAAATTGTAAATTTCTTTTTTTCTTATAAATTTCTTGATTTTTAAGATTAAGGGTGCAAAGATCGAGTAATCTCGCTCTTCGCGCCATCTCCCACGTTTGGGGTTATTCTAAAATGGTGCTCCGCATGCCCTGGAGCTGGAGGAACCCTTTTTTTAAAGGGGTAGTTACGAGACGCGATATCTACTTCATTACCCAGCTTATATTCGTTTAAATCACGAACTTCATTCGGTGTCCCTTTAAAGGGATGGCGGAACGCTCTCTTAAACGGGTTAGACTTAGGTAGGGTTTTAGAGGAAGATGGAATAAAATCCAGGGATCCATGAATAATGGTTACGAGAGTAAATAAATGTTAGTGATTTACCCCTCGAGGGAAAGAAAGGTTATTAATTAACCAAACCACGATTAGCGCGTCAATATTTTTAATTACACTCTCCTTTCATTATTAAGAGCGGTGAACGAATGAACTGTACTTGATGAATTTCAACGCGATGGTACTTGTAGTGTTAAAACGAATGTTTTAAAGTGACCGATGAGTCTTGTCAAATAAAACCGAGACCTTGGCGTTCCATCATCGTAAAAATGTCGCTCACTACGATAGGGTTATTTTACGCGTCAATGGAGATTGCGATGTACGACCATGACGCTAACATTCTTCCAATACCAAGTATCAAGTTGAGCTCTCTCTCTCTCTCTCTCCTTGGTAAAGTTTTTCAATTAGAATGCGGGCTCGGGTGATTATGTTTAATCTCTCGAAGGCATTTGTAAGCTTGGGCCCCCAAACAATTCACCTTTCATACCTATGATCTCGCAACACGCTTTTTTGAGGCAAATTATTTAACATTCTTTCTTAGTTTAAGTATACCGCGCCCAGAATTGTCCGCACCTTTTAGGGTATAACTTAACATTTTTAAATGTCTTTGAAATTTTTAACCCCTTTAAAAAAATATTTTTATATTAAAATATTTTTTTTCTTTAAAAGAATGTTTGGTTTATTTAAACACTAGTCCATCCACGAGTCCACGCGTGGTTTTTTATTTTCGCAGTCTTAAAAAGGACCTATTAAAAAACCGGTTTTACTATACGAAATGTTCTTTACGATATAAGCTAGATTGTAACGTTAGTATATCACGTATCCACTTTCCAAAATTCCAACAGGCCCCCAGCTAAACTCGTTGGGAACCTTTTTTCTTTTTTTCTTAAATTCGTTTATTGGAAGACTTAATATTGGTTGCGTGGTTCGCTCCAGGTATAAACTTAACTTTTCAAGAACAGTGAATTTAAAGTTGTGATGGGGGGGCAGAGAGAAAAAGAAGGGGTTACCGAGGTCAAGTAGATCCGATAAGGGTTCAATTTTGTAGAGTTCAAACCATCCCAACTTAGAGAGGGAGAGAAAAATAAGAAGCGCTTGTCTGATGATGTACTCGGAGTTTTCTCCGCCCTTTTGAACAACTTTTCAAATAAGGTTCAATTTTTTTTATCTTAAATTTACTATTTTAAAAGGATAGTTTTTGAAATTCGGGCACGAAGGGTGGCTAGGTGGTGGTTGTGGTGGTGGTGGTGGTGGGTTGAAACTTGGATGGATTGGATAAGAAGCAATTTTAGTTACAGACCCGTTTGGCCGACCCCCTTATTTGGTAGAGAGATAGATTACTAAAGGCTGCTTTGTACATACATACATACCGTAGTAGTATCGTATGTACGCGTGCCTCGTGTTTTCATTTTTAACTGCCAACGAAATATTTAAATAATGAGGTTTTTTCTTTCTTTCTTTACTTCTAAGGTCTGATTATTGACCAATTTTGTAACGTTGTAACTCTAGTTTAACAATATTGTCAGGGAAATCCTTTGGATGTATGATAGCCCTAAGTGTCCACTATCCAATGGTACTAAATACTTGAACCTACGTCAATTAGGGCTCTTGATAATGACCGTCCTTTGAACCAGCCCTTATTGACTTCAGCCGAGTCTCGGGTTCGAGCCCCAAACCTTACGGGGTTTGAAATGACCACACATTTAAACCCAACTCAGTCACAAAAAAAAAGAATTCCAAAGGCAGGGAGTGGTTCCAAAAAATATCTCGACCGTAATGAAATGTTTTCAAACCTTTTTTAAATTTTAAGAAAATATATATATAGGAATGTTGAATGGATAGGTATATCATTTGGGTGTCTGTTACAAAAACCGCATGTACCATATCTGTACAAGTACTTCTTCTTTTAACCAATAGACAGTCTTATCCGCTTTTTAATTTTACACGTAATTTTAATTACGGTAAAATTTAAGAAACGGCACCAAAACCCCTGTCCCTGTCCCTGTCCCTGTCCCGGACGCGTCCGCGAAACGAACGCTTACGATGAGAGAGAGAGGGAAACCGGTCGCGTCCGCGAAACGTACGCTTACGATGAGAGAGAGAGATCGCTAGCGTACGCGGTGGCGATACGAAGCTCCGCGTAGAGAGAGAACTGCCTGCCTGGTATATTAGTGAGAGGGGGAAGAGGGAGAGGGGGCATCCCGCTCGGAGAGAGAGGAAAGAAAGGTAGTTTAAATCTCGCGGGAAACAAGATGATAATTTTCGTGCACTACTGCACTTTGTGCGCGTGATACATCAGAGATTATGCTGGATGGTTAGGTTAGGTTTCGTAAAATAGAGGGGACGCTTTACGGTCATAGTGATTTCTGGTTTAGGGGATGCAGGATTTTGTTTAAATACATTATTTGATTCGTATGGTTTTTAAAAATTATACTTTAGTGGGGTGCACAATTTAGTTTCATTAATATTATTTGAAATGTGACGTTATTAGAAATTAAAGGGATACACGATTGTGTTTCAGAAATGTTTTTAGTTGTACGATTTATTGGAAATCAACTATACGGGGGGTCACGTGAGCCGTGTATTAGTGAGAGGGGGAAGAGGGAGAGGGGGCATCCCGCTCGGAGAGAGAGGAAAGAAAGGTAGTTTAAATCTCGCGGGCTTTTTTGAGTGAAGGGAAACAAGATGATAATTTTCGTGCACTACTGCACTTTGTGCGCGTGATACATCAGAGATTATGCTGGATGGTTAGGTTAGGTTTCGTAAAATAGAGGGGACGCCTTACGGTCATAGTGATTTCTGGTTTAGGGGATCCAGGATTTTGTTTAAATACATTATTTGATTCGTATGGTTTTTAAAAATTATACTTTAGTGGGGTGCACAATTTAGTTTCATTAATATTATTTGAAATGTGACGTTATTAGAAATTAAAGGGATACACGATTGTGTTTCAGAAATGTTTTTAGTTGTCAACTATACGGGGGGTCACGTGAGCCGTGTAAAATTACTATTAAGGCCCAGCCCTTGGGCCATCTTGTTCTTTACTGTCAGGTTACGTAAGGTCGGGGTGTTGTCCGACAGGGGCGTTGGTTGGGGTTTGCAGTGAAGTCTTGTCTCATTTTTTGAACAACTTATTATTTTTTTTAAAAAAAAAATTGAACAATGTTCTGAACGTCCTCGGGGTTTATAGTTTCTTAAACTCTCTAGTCAAACGAAGTATATTAATTAAATGAACTAGAGGCTTTGTTATCGAATCATTTTAATATCCCTTTAAAAAGTACTAGTTTAAAGACCGACTTCCATCGAAAAGAGTTTTAGCGAACTGAAAACCGAGCATCGAGACTAACAATGGAGCGACCGTGCCGATTTTCGAATCCCCGCTGGGGTTAAAGATGGAAGGGTTCTAGCTAACTGAAAGCCGTGCAATGTGGTTCTAGCGAACTGAAGATACACAATAGAGAATTTCCTTCGGGGGAAAGCAAAAATTCGAGAGGAAATAAATTTAAAAGGATTTCTATTGTTCATCTTCAGTTCGCTAGAACCACATATAGCACGGCTTTCAGTTAGCTAGAACCCTTCCAACTTTTGATCCAGCGGGGATTCGAAAATCGGCACGGTCGCTCCATTGTTAGTCTCGATGCTCGGTTTTCAGTTCGCTAGAACCCTTTTCTCTGGAAGTCGGCCTTTAAGAATAGTTTCCGACACTTGATGGGCGTGAAATAATTTAGTTATACCTAAATTTAGGGAATATGTCACTTTACGATACGGGTTGTCTCGATTTTAAACTATTTAGGCGATATAAATTAAACCGTGAAATTAAGCACGTAAACGCCCCGTTTAAGAAGATGTACCCACGCTATTGGTACTCTTATACCGTCTTCATTCAAGAGGATTTCTTTAAACCTTCCCAAATTAGTTCCAAAAAATAAATACAATTTTTTCCCATACCATTAAATAAATACTAGTGAAATAATAACCAAGTACTGTTCTCCTATCACACTCTAATTAAAGTAACCCGGCCCTTGCACCAAATCCAGTTTTACCTCAAGTTTTACCCATCTATTTTAGAGGTTAAATTAAACAGAAGGAATCAAAAGTAATTATGATGCAACGAGGAGTCCTTCACAGGGAGGAGGGTCTGACCCAATGATATCTTCGGTTTAATTTAGTTTCGTTTATTATATAACTCGTAGTAAGTAAGTATATGGCGTTAATTTTACCACTTTATATCTTGACCTTATCTATGGTGTTAATTACCCTGTTTCATCGCGTAGCCGTGAAATTATAGGGTATCATTTCATCTCGCGTAATATAATTTTCGAAAAATTAAAATTATATTTTTATAAATTAAGATCCACTCCCCAACCTTAGTAATTAGCATAAACAATATCTCGTGGGACCTTAGCCCGTATTGACCCGTCTTACATACGTATTTAATGATTATTAAATATTGTCCGCTAATTGGCTAACGCCATTTCTCAGAATAGCGCCTAAAATTATTGGCGCGATATGATAAATTATAATATTCTTATTCATAAATTCCAATTAAATTTTATCGCGAAGTAAAATTTAACTATTAATATTAAAGGGCTAGTTTCACCATTACCAATTATAATTCATACAACAAAAAATACCCGCCACCAGTAAATAAATAAATAAATACGACTTACCAGCTGGTGAATTATTTCCATCTGATTCTTGAACTACTTCCTCTTCTAATTCCTCATCTTCTTCCGGTACATCTTGTAAAGGCCATCGGGATAAGCTCCAAGCGGTGTAGGCGTTTTTGCAAGCGTTATCCCCCGCGAATGGGTCACCCCCGTTACTGGTTTGGTTGTAAAACCTTTTAAATTAAATTATCAACCGCATTAAGAGCTAAACTTAAATAAACACCAAATCGATATAATATCTCGATGGACTTACCCTAGATTTTGTCCCGGTTGTAATTCGATGATTTCGCTGGTAACGCCGCCGTGATTTTCAGGTAATCCAACCTCGACTCTAAACTGCAAAGCGTCCTCTTCCGTCTTTAGGACATCGTCTAAGAGTGAGAAGGAATTTGGCGGGGAATCGCTGCTAGGCGCCAGTACCAGTATCTCCCCTTGTTCCTCGGCTTGTCGGGCCAAATGAAATGCGTTTCCGACACACCAACTATCACCGAAGTTAAGTTGTAATTCCTCAAAAGCTGGGTTAATTACTTCCACCGTCGATTCGCGGTGTTGGTAATGAGACGAAGTCGTAATTATTGTTGGTGGCCGCTCGGGTTCGTTAGGGATATCCTCAATGGCGTTGCGTAATTCCTCGGTATTGTTAAGATTCGATTCGTTTCTGCGAGTCAAAATCAGATGTCTCAGTTTAGTTTTTGTTTTTAAGCGCAGTAATACATAGGGAAATTAGTGTTTGAGGTCAACGGGTTAATTCATCGTCAGTCAAATTTTTACATCATTAAACTAATTATTGACGTATTCAATTGAAATCAAATCATTAATCAGTATTTTTCTCTTTTCAAAGTCCGCGCGTAAACTCCAATTCTGTCAGAACTTCAAAAGTCGTAACAATGGATAAATTTTAACTTAACGAGAAAGTTAATTACTAAAGTTACCCTCCCCTATTATATGTGCCCCTTACTACGCGGGATTTGAACCCGTTAGTTACCATCAATGGGCCCGGCGCTCCTTTGAAACGATTAAGAAAATTCTGTAGCTTTTTATCGTGAGTTGGGTATGTATCACTATGACATCACGCGCATAGGAGAGGTTTGCAATTAAAATGTATAAAGCATTCTTTAAGTATTATCTAGGTCCTCTACTTCAGTTGAACTGAAAAAATCTCGTAAAATTAATTTTTAAA